>NW_017537462.1:61914-67989 GCF_001853355.1 Bactrocera latifrons
ATTTTAACCACGAATTTGATAGTGAGTATTCTAAAATTTACCCCCTCCATTTACACATGGCTATTAATTCAGGTTTATGGTTATAGTTGCCTTCCAAGAAAATATGAAAGTTTTGCAAAGAAATTCAAAAATCGGCAAATATGAACACATCTAGCACGGCTACTTTGACGGATATATTGATTATTGGAACACATTATTAGAACAGATTATAATGTTAGTCGATACTTATCGAATATTTAAATCACCAAAAACCGGCAAGCAGTTACATAAACGAACATCTATGTTAACCTCAGAACCGTGAGGTGGACATTCAGTACCAGTTCTAGTTCTTATACTCTTGCAACMAGTTGCTATAGAGCAGAGATAAAGAGATGCCCAACTTATTTCTCATTGGAAGTGAGAGAACAACTGCTGAACGTCAAAACCTCCTGAACTCGATCAGCTGTCGAAGTTTAGCAATTGGAAACGATGTTAAAGAAGCACATTTTTAATAGGAACAAAGTCTCACAACCAATGTTTAAAATAGAATTGATGCCAAATTCTAGTCAACTTAAGAAAAAGGAAACACCTGCCATTTACAACCTAAAATATCTACTCTATCGAAGAATTACCGKTGAGAAATCACACAAAAGGAATGGTCCAGTACACACGTAAACTATCAAGAGTATGGACACATATCATCTTGTACCCTACGCAGAGTCTGCGTGGTGTGTGGTGATTTACATCTCACATCAAAATGTACTCTTAACAAAAATGTGTTTCGCTGTGAACAGAGGTATTTTTTCTCTGCTCCGCATTCTATTATTTATTCTGTATTAATGCCGTGCATTTGCGGTCATAGAATTGATCGCGCTCAGCCCAAGATCAGCTGCCATAAATGTAATCAATTCTTCCACTTGACGTGTATGAATTTATCACAGGCTGATGTGGATGTTTTGCTGAAATCCAAAAATGCTTTTTATTGTAAAGTGTGCGCGGTAGCTCGCAAAAATTCTATTCGTTCGCCGCCTGCGTCGCCATCAGTGCGTAATGCTCACTGTTCTGATATCTTAAATTCGCAACAACAAAATGCTGCACACTCAAATAACGAATTATCTGGACCTTTGTTGGAGCCTAACAATCCAAATAAGGTAAATGAGTTGCTTAATTCTCTGGTTTGGGAAGTAAACTCACTGAAAAGTGAACAATCGAAGGCGCTCACATTAATACAACAACTATGCGATGATAGAAATTCGTTAATCGTTAAGATTAACGAACTTAAATCAGAGATCTGCATTGTACAAAAGAAATTGTCCGATAACGGCAAGTTCTCTGCACCAGCTTCGAATGCTCCCTCTACTGCTTCCGCCACTCTCACTGCTGCGACTGCTGTTGATACAAATGCTTCTCCGTCTAACGCTGCTGTTTCTGCTGATAATGTGAGTGTGAATTATCTCGCTCCCGCTATACCGAAAGCATTCTCCGCAGCTTCAACTACCACTCCGTCTGCTTTTTGCTCCACTTTCTCTATTGCTGCTGATAATAGTACAATTACAGCTCCGTCCAACGTTGCTGTCAGCGTGGATTACTGTTCTTCTGCGGCTCGACCTGCTGCTGCTCCCAATGCTGTTAATTATACCAATACATTTGCTGACGCTGTTGTTAGGAATATCAAAAGTCACTCGAAAGACAGAAACAACCCAACAGTTGCTGTTAAACTAGATCGCTCCTCTGTCGCTGTCAATGCTACTCAATCAGCTGTCGTTGATGATTCTATTAATCTGACCTCTTCTACTTCAATTACTGCTAATGGAAATTTGAAGTTAAAAGTGAACACTAGGAACAAAAAATCTCCAGCTGCTTCAACTGTGGTTCGTGTTAATGATAAATTGTGATCTCGATGTCGTCATACCTAAGAAATCGATTCACTTGTCTGCCTTTCAGAAATCAGTCACTGAAGAAGATATTATATCTTTTGTTGCTAAACATGCTAATATTGGTATAGAGCATATTTTATGTTATAAATTAATTAAGAAAAATACTGATATTAATAATCTTAAGAGTATAAACTTTAAGTTAGGCGTGTCCCTATCTTTTCTTAATGCATTTGGACTTCGATATTATCGTTATTGCTGAGACTTGGCTGAACTCTAGTTGCTTTGATAGTGAATATTTTGACTCAAATCTCTACTATGTCTTCCGTAAGGACAAAGGTCATGAAAAAACTGGCTGTTTAAGAGGGGGTGGTGTTCTCCTAGCAGTTCATCGCAAATATCGTCCTCGTTTAATTAGGCTTGATAATGATGATTCTATTCTGGACCAACTATGTATTTGTATCAATGACGCTCAGTTCATTGCAGTCTCATACATCCCTCCTAATAGTCCCCTAGAGTTGTATAAGTTGCACGCAAATAATATTTCCTCGCTGGTATTAAATAAGGTGTATTTTTCGATTAGTTTCCTCGCACTCACCGTTCGGAATTACAAGAAAAATAGGCAACACACAATTCCGCCAAAAATTTCACAAAATGTATTTTATTAAAATTAACTTTGCTCGAATTTTAAAATTGGATGTTGGCACAATATTACAAGTTGGCGCTCGGGGTGAACAGCACGGCTTTCGATAGCGGATCGCAAAGAGAAATGGCTGTGAACTTGTTTCTCCGCCACTTTTGTTCCCTTTTTGTTGTGGTGAAAAATGCAGTGGTAGTGTAGTTATGTGTGATGTGGATTGTAGGTGGTGTAGTGATGAGTGTGGTGAATGAAGCGTGCTAGTGACGTATGTTTTAATGCGGTGAGTGTAGAGTGTTCTGGATGCGGGATTATTGCTATGGTTAGGTGTTCGGTGTTGGTTATATGTTGTATGGGGCAGGAGACTGAAGCTCATTTAGTAATAAGGTGAAAGAGAATGATATCTGTGTTCTGGGTGACTTTAATTTAATCAATATCGTCTGGTCTGGTTGTTCCTATAGTCCTGCTCTTATTCCCTCCAATTTATCGTCTTTTCAGGAGTTATTTCTCATCGATAGCTTGCTTAATCTCAATCTGATTCAAATCAACTCATATTCAAATAGTCTGGATCGGTTTCTAGACTTAGTGTTTCTCAGTGATAATTTCAAATTGAGGTTTCTCGATGGATTCTTTCGCTCCTGCTAAACCTTTTGACGGGCCTAGTTTTAGTTTAGCATATTGTGATTTTGAACGACTCATTAATCTGCTCTGTGAGATTAAATGGGATGATTTACTTTCGGGACTAGATACAGCTAATAGTTTCACGATTTTTAAGAAATCAATTCAGGAATTTTGTCATTATAATATCCCGCTCAAACATATACAACCATATAAGTTGCCTTGGTACACTAAGGACCTCAAACGTTTAAAAAATCTTAGAAATAAATACTATAGAGAATTCTCTTCAACTAAATCTCATGTTTCCTTTGTTCAATATATCTTTCAAGACAGAGTCAGATGACCGTTCTTTATTGAATTCAAAATGCGATTACTCGCTTACATGTTAAAATGAACTTATTTAAGTAAAAATGAATGAATGAATATATACAGTAGAATAAATAAAAAAAATTAATGTGTATTGTTATAAATTGTAGAGATGCCAATTGTGACAAATATGGTGATGACAAATATCAGCACTACGCAAAAYTGTTTAAAGGTTTATTAATAGTACGGAGTCTACAATTCAGTCAAACCCTAAATTATTTTGGAACTTTGTAAAATCTAGAAAAGCGTGTACGGTCATTCCCTCTGTATTACAGGAGGGTGATAAGTCAGCATGCATCCCTGGCGAAATCTCCAACTTGTTTGCTGAATTTTTCAAATCGAATTATACTCACGATGATCCTTATAATAGTCCCACTTTTTCAACTAATAATTTCCCTTCCATAAATTGTGGCACACTGCGTCTTTCACAGGATGATATTGCCAAGGCTATTTGTGATATTATGTCTTCCTCCAAATTGGACTTGGATGGGCTTCCACCTGTACTTATAAAAATTGTACTGCCTTGGTATATCCTCATGCTCATCTTCAATAAGTCTCTCTCCTCTGGGAATTTTATTTCTGACTGGAAATTGACATGCATTACCCCTATWCTTAAAGGTGGTAGAAAAGATGTTGTCTGCAATTACAGGCCGATCTCTAAACTTTCTACTGCTTCGAAAATTGTTGAGTGTTCTGTTAAAAATAAATTATTTTTTGCAGTAAAATCAATAATTAATTTGAATCAGCATGGGTTTGTCTCTGGGCGCTCCACTGTTTCAAACTTAGCGGTTTTTAGCGATTATTGTAGTCTGCATTCTCCACCTGATTTCAGGTAAATTGTGTCTACACAGATTTCTCTAAGGCCTTTGATAAAGTYTCACACAATATTCTAATTAAAACTATCTTCTTTAGGGTTTCATTCGGTCTTCTTGCAGTGGATTAAATCATATCTGCACAATAGACGATGCGTTGTCAGTGTCGATGGAGTGTCATCTGATTCATTTATTGCGTCTTCGGGAGTGCCACAAGGAAGCGTCTTGGATCCACTTGCCTTTGTGCTGTTTATCAATGACATTTCCTGTTGCTTCTCTTTCGCTAACTTTCTATTATATGCAGATGACATAAAAATTTTTGCAATAATACAAAACTCACAAGATGTATTCAAACTTCAATGTGATATTGATGCTTTTATGATTGGTGCCTGAAATCGAAGCTTTTTCTGAATCTAGATAAATGTTCTCAGATCTCRTATGTTAGGGGACGTAATATCTTATCTACAAGTTACAATATTTCTAATTGCGTCCTAAAATGCGTTACTGAAATCAAAGATCTTGGGGTAATCTTTGACAACATTCTCTGTGCTCGGCTTTGTCCGTCGATATGTTTTAAATTTTTCCGACCCCTGCTCTCCGCTCTCTAAAGTTTGTCGACCCCATACCATCGTACACATCTCGATAATTGCTTTTACATCTTAAATTACTGGATACTCGACGGTCCGTTCTCTGCCTTTCATTTGTTTTCAATGTAATGAACAGAAGCATGGACTGTCCCTATTTATTAGGRAAAATTAACTTCAATACTCCTCAGCGCTGTCTCAGGTCTATTTCCCCATTTTACTATAAAAAAGAAAGTACWAATTTTGCTCAATATGCTCATCTCAAGAGTTCTATGCGTGAGTTTAACTCGAYTTCCGAGAAAGYTCTTCTTGATTTTTCCCACTCTAGGATATTCTTCATTAATACCCTCAATTATGTTTTTTAATTTAAGTTATCTATTTATGTAATTGTAATTTAGTTATTTTAGAGTTCTAATTTGCATCCTAATTCTCCACTAGTATGTAAGAATTAATGTTCATAGACTTACTAAATAAATAAATAAAGAAAGAGAATTTAAATAAAAAATATAATAATTGTGGGGGAAATCACACTGAAAACTATGGGAGTTGCTGTGTGCATTAAGACTTAATAAAGAAATTGTTGTCGAAATCTTAATCAAATGTTAAATACGCCTCCTATCGAATATATTGATATCCCCGTCCATGTTTCAAAACCGGGTACTATTAAAAATAATGTTACACGAGGTAGCTATGCAAATGTGGTGAAAGGCACACAATTTATGTCTACAATACAAAAGATGATTCAAGAGATAATCAAATCACAAAACCAAATGTTGCCAACTTTTTAAGTAAAAAATGTGTGTACGAGTATTATATTTTTGTATATCGAATGTTAACGGAGTTAACCAACATTAATTGGAGCTTATTAGATTTGACGAAAATGATACAGATGTTATGCTTTTGTCAGAAACTCATCTTACGAATAAAAACAATTTCTTTATACCGGGATTTAGATCCTATAAAAAATCGATGTGGGGACTTAAATCTAAATGCTATATACTGCCCAACTCGGTTTAAAATATAAATCGMACATAACAGCTGATAAATGTACTAATRTATCTTGTGCTCTCTTTCCTGTACTTAGTTATGTGAAAATCCCATATTCGTTGATCCAAATAATATATAGATGTGGGTCTAACATCTTATAAAACAAATTTGCTAAAATATAAAAAATACGTGAGCAACCACATTATTCTTGAGTACAA
>NW_017537462.1:69468-71125 GCF_001853355.1 Bactrocera latifrons
TTTTGCTCTGGGGAACCTATAAAAACATTTTTAGTGGGTACAATGGCCTCAGTGAAACTGCTATTAAAGATATCAAATAATTTATTGAAAAAAGAAACGAAATCCGCAGTGTTAATAAACCTCATACTATTTGAGCTTAAGGCTCCTGAGCTGTAAAGAGAAAGCATACCTGAAGCGACCGCATTACTTTACATTTGAGAATCGAATTTAACCTTCATTTCTGGAAGGTATTGGCGTAAATATGAGTTTCGGTTAATATATGCTCACACCGATAACTCGACTTAGAGCCCTGTTTATAAAAATTTACTATATTTGACCAACATACGCGACTATTTTTAAGATCAACTTTATTTTTCATATTTTGTAAACAGTTTCGACTACGTTTTAATAAATGGGCTATCGTAAAAAAAAAAAAAAAGATCAACTTTATTTGTCAAATTTTGTAAACAGTTTCGACTACGTTTTAATAAATGGGCTATCGTAAAAAAAAACATATTTCCTTACAATTAACGTTGAAAAAAGGCCGTGACATTGAAACACCGAACAAATTAGCTAAATTTTGAAAATTGGTACCCTGGTCATAAACAAAATGCCAAGGAACTAGCCCTGTATTTTGAAGTTGGGTAATGGCTTCAAGAATATATTATATTTCTTGGGGACATCTCCTTTTCGTCAACCTCTAACAAAAAAATAAGCTAAGTTTTCATCGCCATAATCTTTGAGACCTATCACCCTATCAAATTTCCTATCATACTGCAAATGAATGAAACTGATCGAAAGAAAATCCCTTACTCCTAATTTGTAAAGACTTTATGAGATAAGCAAGTGGCGACAAAAAAAAACCCAAAGTTAAGGTTTTAAAAAAACTCATTTCGTCGACCGTGATTTTGGCGATTACTGTTGTGGGATCAGTAGACTCGCCCATACCGTCAACAAGATCTCTTACGAACAAAACGCGACCGTACCATATATAGCGACCGTGCCAAATACAAAATTAACAACTCTGACTTGAACTGACAGGTCACAGTTGGGTTCTGATCTAAGCAGCGTGCGGTTGTGCCTTTTGCTGTAAATACTACCTACTTGTGCCTTAGAACACCTACAATACGTCTACTTGTGATTTTTGCTTCAAACATTTACATTTAATTGAGAAATAACTACAGTGTGCAATTATATTTCAAATACACATTTTAAAAAGAAAAGGTGCGTGTTTTTATAGTATTGAACCCACAGAAATTGGGGACTCAGTCCGGATCATATCGATTTAACAAGATCAACTGTACATAAAGGTATTGTGTAGTGGAAAATTTTGGTGTAGCGGAAAAATCTGTAATGGAAATTTTGTGAAGCAAGATATTATGTAGCGGAAAAATTTGTAACGGAAATATGGTAAAGCAAGGCATTGTGTAGTGGATATATTTAAACGGAATTTTGGAGAAGCGAAAGAAATAGTGAAAGTTTGGAAACAGTAAAGCGCTGCTATTGTAAGCAAACAAGAGAAGCAGTGCAGCATGAATAGCGKAAATAAAGGAAAAGAAGAGTAGCATCAACTACTAGCGAAGATTCCAGAAGAGGAATAGGGTACGACTCAAAGCTGGCGAGCAAGCAGAGTGGAGAAGTAGCTGAATAAGCAGAGGCAAGAAAAGGAAGAGTAGCA
>NW_017537462.1:72032-77501 GCF_001853355.1 Bactrocera latifrons
GGTACTGAAACCATTAAAACTATGACGTTAGCGTTGGTCTTTAAAAGAGAGTCTTTAAAAAAGATACTTGTTGAAGAGTTTGGGGTGAAACTAYCTTCGGCTTAAATACACAATAGTTTAAGAAATCGTCGTAAAAAAGTATCAGAATCGTTTCATGAGTATTTATACAGTTAATTTGAAGTTGGTAAACCTATTAAAWTCGGTGACGAAAGTATTATCGAATATTTCGTTAATGGTATTTCAGATATATAATAAACGATAAATAACGCAGTTTTATATCAAGCCAGAACGATYGGTGAACTTAAGAATCAAATCAAGATATATGAAAAAATTCGGTTGATGCAACAACATCAGCCTAAAGTTTTTCAGAATCAATCTGATTTTATTCGTTCAGATGTCAAAGTAGATAGTAACCCAGGGGAAAACAAGAAATCTTTCAATTGTGGTGAAGGGACACATTTTTCAAAAAATGTTACGGGTAAGCAGTACCGTTGTTACAGGTGTAATAAGATAGGTATTTTGAATGTAAAGGTAATAATCTACCGAACAGTGTAATTAAGCAAGAGAAAAGTATAAATGTTATAAAAGATATAGACGGGTTTATATTTAAAAACATTCAACAAAATGGTTTTACTTTTTCTGCTTTAATTGATACTGGAAGTGATGTTTGCTTTATGCGTTATGATACTCTAATGCAACTTGATCAGCATATTCAATTAAGTAACGACAAACGGCGTTTAGTAGGATTAAAGGATAGTGCTATTATAACACTAGGAAGTTTTGATGTAGAKATGAACATAGACAAAATAAACATGAATATCAACTTCCATGTAGTTAAGGAAAAAGATTGGCGCTATGCTGCTATAATAGRTAATAGTGTATTGGGAAAAGTCGACATGTTGGTAAGAGAAGGTGAAGCTATCTTCATTAAGAGATCCGTTAAAGTGAACCTTTGCAGAACCAAAGCGACTTGTTTTTGTTTACCTATAGAAGATGAGAAGGAGAATAAGGTGTTAGTATTTAAATAGAGAGCAAGCTACAGTTTTATCATCCATGATTAATACGCGTTCACCTTTAAAAAATAGAACGTCCAGTCTCTATGAAGATTATTTTGACAGATGATACACCAGTGAATACTACCCCTAGACGAGTACCTTATGTAGATCAGTGCTTAAACGAAAATCAAGTTAGTCAATGGTTAGAGGAAGGAATAATACAGCCGAGCACTTCAGAATATGCTTCCCCCATAGTATTAGTACCGAAAAAAGATGGGTCTAAAAGAATGTGTTGCGAGTACCGGAAGTTAAACCAGAAAATACGATGTTTCTAGAACGATTAAAGAGCGCAAAGATTTTTACAACCTTWGATTTGGCTAAAGGATTTTTTCATGTGCCAGTTTCACGCGAGTCTCAAAAGTTTTCATCATTTGTTACCCACCATGGTCACTATGAGTTTTTGTACGTTCCGTTTGGTATTTAGAATTCTCCTACAGTTTTTTGTCGATTCGTTAGTTCAGTTTTCAGAGATTTAATACAGAAAGGTACTATTATCGTGTATATGGACGATATTATTATGTCTGCAAAAGATGAGGAGACTAATATCCAGAAGCTTTTGCTTGTGTTGTAACGCTCATCGGAATATGGTTTACGAATACKTTGGGAAAAATTCCAGTTTTTAAAGAAAAGTTTCGTTCTTGCGATATCTAGTAGAAGAGGGAACTATAAAGCCTTCAGAGGAGAAAGTACGAGCGGTGTCAAACTTTCAAATCCCTAATAATGTGAAGTCGGTTCAGCCTGTGGGTGACGAAGAGCTTTTGGCAGTCGAACAACTAAAGTTAGCTTTGACAAGTGCGCCAGTACTTAAACTATACGATCCGCAGGGGACCGAAGTACATTCATATTCGAGCATGTATGGATATGGGGCGGTATTGTTGCAAAAAGACTCAACTGATCAACAGTATCATACTCGTACAGTACAATACATGAGTCGTCGGACAACTTGACAGGAGGAAAAATATCATTCATGCGAGCTAGATTTTTAGCTATCATAGAAGCTTTAAAAAAGTCGMGTATATATCTATTGGGTATACATTTTAAAATCATAACAGACACCAGTTAAAATTRGTTCAATTAAGTGATGAGTGGGTAAAAGCAATCCGCAAAGCCCTTGAGAAGGAGGAATATATGGACCTTTTTGTGAAATATTATTTATTTGTATTTTATTGTACAATAAACAAAGACCTAGTATTAAAATGGCTAGTAGTACCAACAGGAATGAAGAAAGAAATTATTAGGTTCGCTCATAGAAAAGGGCACTATGGTATAAAAAAAACTCAAGATTGTCTGGAAAAAGCATTTTGTATTCCAAATTCCTTTGCGTTCCAAGGTAGAGAGTGGTTAAAAATTGAGTTGAGTGTATCATCAGTGAAAGCAAAATGGGTAAAAAGAAGGTTTTCTTTCACCAATAGATAAAGAAAATACACCTTTAGTAACTTTTCACATTGACCATGTASGAATTAACCACAAAAAATACAAACACATATTTGATTGTTCCCGGTAAAGTCAACAGATAGTGCATTAGTTATTGGTTGTTWAGTAAAATTTTCCATTGTATTTGGTAACCCGAGGAGAATAATTTCAGACAGGGGAATTGCGTTCACGTCAGAAGCGTTAGCAGAGTATTGCAAAGGAAATGGCATTCAGCGCTTACTTATAGCAACAGGCGTACCGAGAGGAAATGGACAAGTCGAAAGTATCCATAAGATTGTAGTTCCTCTGCTAGCGAAATTATCACAAGAAAATMCATCTCAATGGTATAAGTTCGTAGGACGTGTTCAGCAWATTATTAATAACACAMYCTCTAGAAGTACAAAMATCGCTAGASATACGCAGTACTRGTGATTTAGAATTAAGAKWGTTATTACGAAATGAGAYGGTAGAAGAAATTGATAGAGAAAGAGATAGTTTGAGAAAAGAGTGAGATTCAGAAAGTGCAACAAGAAAATTGTAAGAGCTATAATTCTAAGATGTAATGTAATTGTAAACTGTAATTCAATATAAAACAAATGACCTAGTCGCAATTAAGAGAACTCAATTCGGAYCTGGGTTATAGTTGAAGACTAAATTCTTGGGTCCTTATAAGGTGTCTGCTACGCATAAACATGGCAGGTACGAGGTAATGAAAATTGGTGACCACAAAGGACCGCAAAAAACAATCACAGTGTCGGAATACATGAAAARAACGGTGCGATTCATTCGGCGCCCATGAACCATCAGGACGTCCGGATGTGGGTACTTAAATGTTGACCCAATTTATCAGGGAATACAAACCATGAGTAATTAAAAGAAAAAAAAAAAACAGTGTAGTTAGGAAGAGTACAATATATTTGTAATTATTCTTTATTTTGTGCGATATTACATAAAATTGGGGTGTTAATGTCCAATTTGCTGGATCGCTGTCGATCGGAGTCAAAGATAGTGTTGTATAGAATCGAAAGTTAATGTGCGGTGAATGTATGGCGAATTTGTCGAACGAATTGTTTAGAGCCAATTGTGTGCCTTCCTGTTGCCCATCCTTTCTGTTGAGTGGGTTAGTGTACAGATGTGTTGAGTGTTATCAGTTGTGGTGAATTGCGCTTTTGTATTAGGATGAGCCAGTTTTACCGGGCAGAGGCTTGGAAGCTTAACTCATTTAAACAGAGGGATCAGTAAACTCGACCGTATGATTAAAAAGATCAACCGTACCAAATACAAAATTGACAACTCTGACTCGAACTAGTTAGCAAACCCACGGACGCTAACAGGTCACACTTGGGTTCTGGGGGGTTACTCTGTAAGGCGATGCGCAAGTGAAAACGCTCGTTAATGAAAAAAAGCATCTCTGTAAGGCGACAAACGCATTGGAAATTGCGTTTTGCGCATTTATTTTTACCCTTCGCAATATAAACACTCTGTATTGCGTAAACGAGTGTCAAATTAGTGCGTTTAACGAATTTTTGATTCGATATCAAACTGGCAAGCGCACGTACAAAAAGTGTAAGTTTATAAGGCATATTTGTAGTTTTAATTAAAAAGAAATATATGTATTTAACATGGAACATTCTAAAATTAAATAAACAAACCTAACACAATTCGAAATTTTAGTTAATTATATGAAAACACATTCGGAACTTTCCAAAGGACGACTGAAAACTGTGGAATGCTGCAAATAATTTACGGAAAGAGTTGGTATGTGACCTTAATGCTGCGGAGCCACGTTCGAAGAAATTATTAGGTTCGCTCATAGAAAAAGGCACTATGGTATAAAAAAAAACTCAAGATTGTCTGGAAAAGCAATTTTGTATTCCAAATTCCTTTGCGTTCCAAGGTAGAGAGTGGTTAAAAATTGAGTTGAGTGTATTATCAGTGAAAGCAAATGGGTAAAAAAAGGAGGGTTTCTTTCACCAATAGATAAAGAAACCACGCCTTCAGCAACTTTTCACATGGACCATGTAGGAATGAACCACAAAAAAATACAAACATATATTAGTTGTTGTCGACAGTTTCTCGAAGTTTGTTTGATTGTTCCCGGTAAAGTCAAAGTCATTAGTTATTGGTTGTTTAATAAAATTTTTGATTGTATTTGGTAACCCGAGGAGAATAATTTCAGACAGAGGAATTGCGTTCACGTCAGAAGCGTTCGCAGAGTATTGCAAAGGAAATGGCATTCAGCACTTACTTATAGCGACAGGCGTACCGAGAGGAAATGGACAAGTCGAAAGTATCCATAAGATTGTAGTTCCTCTGCCAGCGAAATTATCACAAGAAAATACATCTCAATGGTATAAGTTCGTAGGACGTGTTCAGCAAATTATTAATAACACAATCTCTAGAAGTACAAAAATCGCTAGACATACGCAGTACTGGTGATTTAGAATTAAGAGAGTTATTACGAAATGAGACGGTAGAAGAAATTGATAGAGAAAGAGATAGTTTGAGAAAAGAGTGACATTCAGAAAGTGCAACAAGAAAATTGTAAGAACTATAATTCTAAGAGAACACCTGTAATTCAATATAAAACAAATACCTAGTCGCAATTGAGAGAACTCAATTCGGACCTGGGTTTAAGTTGAAGACTAAATTCTTGGGTCCTTATAAGGTGACTGCTACGCATAAACATGGCAGGTACGAGATAATGAAAATTGGTGACCACAAAGGACCGCAAAAAACAATCACAGTGTCGGAATACATGAAAAAAATGGTGCGAATCATTCGGCGTGAATGAACCATCAGGACGTCCGAGTGTGGGTAGTTAAATGTTGACCCAATTTATCCGGAAATACAAACAAAGAATAATTAAAAGAAAAAAAAACAGTGTGTTTATGCGACTTTATGGCGTCTCGCCCCTCAACACAAAATTCATCACGACCCACCACATTCAGCACATAACACAACATTCATCACACAACTCACACTCATCACACAACACAAC
>NW_017537462.1:78066-79663 GCF_001853355.1 Bactrocera latifrons
ATAAATTGCTGAGTTTTTAGTTCTGAAAAATTGCCAATTTTTACTTAAAATAAAAACAAAAAGGGATACATAACTAAAGGTAAAGTAAGTATACCCCGCAAAATACATAGGGAAATTAAATCCAACAAACAAATGGTCCTTCGAGCCTCTTAGACAGGCACCTATGATTTTAAAAGATCCCACCATGAGGTGAAAAAGTGAAAAAACATAACAATTAAAAGTACACATAAGAAAAAATAATAATAAATAAATACTTACTTAAACATACATACATTAAGTGATCAAATCTACGAAACGGGCGCGAAACAAACTAAAACAAAACAAATACAAAAAAACACTAAAAATCAATTACGGGCGATAAATGCATCAAGTTCGGTGCTAGTGAAATCGACCCAAACTTTAGGTGTTGAGGTTAAATTTTCTGCATTCCATTTTGCAAATTGGTCTCTTCCATAACGATTTGTTTGAGTGATGATAATGAATGAAATATTGGTAGTAAAAAACTGTTTGAATACATCAATGAGAACAGAGTTTTGTTGCTTCGGTCCGGGCCTAAAGCGCATAATATAGTGTGCACGAGTACGAATTGCTTCATTAGGCTCTTCTTCCATTCTGTCCCATCTTTACCGTAGTAAGAAGTTTCAGTAGCAGCTGGAGTTTCACGCTCTTCAACTTCTACACCATCGATTACGTCCTCTTCGTCGCTATCTAATATTTAAATATCCATAATCGACATCTCTATCATCGTCATCGCTTTGGAATGGATGCACTTCTTCACGCAAAACATTTTGAATGTCATTTAGCAATGCTGATGTTAAGCGATCATAAAAATCTGCACTGATGATTCTAGAACGTAATTGTGTATTATACACATATTTCACTTCATCACTCGTTATTATAACCAAAGCGAGCAGAATAATAAAAAACAAGATGAGAACTGGGGCGAAATATGCGTATTGTCACAGTAGTATGTTGTGCGTTCAACTATCTGTCATCAACTGACTTGCATAATACAAAAGAATACAGAAAATGAATTCATTAGAGAGAGAGAAGAAAAATACTGTAGCAAAAATAAGCACTCAAAATCCTGGTTTTGTTTGTAAACACACTCTTCTTTTGACTGTTTTCCTCTTTTTCTGTTCTTTCGCACGAGCAAGTCGAGGGCAAAGAGCCCGCTATAGACCCGAATGAACATATTTATGCATGTGAGTATGTTTATATGAGTGCTAAATAAACATACAAACCAATTTGGATTTGTAACGAACATGAAAACAGATAAGTCAACCGTGCGAAGTGATAGAAACAAACCAAAGTTCATATATTTTCATACAAAATATATGGGGTCTAGCCAAGCACCATTGGCATCGACTAAGGTGTAAAATAATAATATCATTTTTTCGTCCTTTTCGATACGATATCCTTGAGTTTTTTTTCTGAATTCTATAGACAATAGACTTCTAGGAAGCTACCTGGAAGCGGAAGTCGTTTACTACACTCTAAAAATATTTAAATAACATTTAAAAACAAAATATGCCTGGCCAGACCCGTTGGTCTCGATGAAGGTTAAGTGAAAGATTTATAATTTGAAAGTAAAAAG
>NW_017537462.1:80443-85687 GCF_001853355.1 Bactrocera latifrons
GGATGATTGGCTGAGCGGACTGGTGCCTTTTTGCCTCCTTGGTGCTGCGATGGGTGTAGCGGATGCTGTATTCACAGTTATTGCGGACCTCACCGACTGGGGATTACCGCGGATATCTTCTACGTCCATTTCTAGTGGAATAGGAATATGAATATTAAACATGGTTTTGCTTATAGTATGAAGTATACTACTCACTATATATATATGTGTATATGTATTTATATCTTTATATGATACATTTATTTATATGTATTATATATCATTTACATATATGGATTTTGTTGTTTATTATTAATCGCGTTCATTAGGTTTTGGTTTGTACGTCCGGATTGTAAAACGGTGTATTTTTAATTAATTATTGGTGGATTTTGTGTATGCGTTTGCGTTCGCTTGTTTTCGGTGATCGGTTCTTCGGTATTTGGAAGAAAACACAATTTCAYTAGTGGTCGAGTTAGTAGGCCAGTTTGTGTTCGTACATCTAATACTCTTATATGACCATCCCGTCCCCGATGTACCTTTTCAATGCGACCTAGTCGCCATTCCGTATAGGGAAGGCATTCGTCCTGTATGATGACGCATTCGCCTGTACTAGGTTCCTTCTGGATCATTTTCCATTGATATCTCTTATGGAGATTTTTAAGATGGTCCTCCTTCCATTTGTGGCTGAATTCATGATGGAGAATCTTGATTCTTTCCCATCGATTTATTAAAGTGAGTGAGTCTCYTTCTGTCTCAGGTATGGCGAGAAGAGGAGCTCCTCTGAGGAAGTGTCCAGGTGTAAGAGCTGTGAAATCGGAGGGATCTTGCGAGAGGGGTGATATAGGTCTTGAATTTAATACGGCTTCGATACGAGTGAGTAGTGTAGTAAACTCCTCATAATTGAATTTATGATTACCCGCCGTTTTCTTAAAATGGGACTTAAAGCTTTTTACTGCTGGTTCCCAAAGTCCACCCATGTGTGGAGAACATGAAGGTATAAACTGCCAATCGATCCCTTGGGGTGCATATTTTTAACTATTTCAGGGGATACTTCTTTCACAAAGTTTATGAACTCTTTCTCTGTGGCTCTTTGAGCCCCGATAAAGTTTTTTCCATTATCGCTCATAATCTTGGAGGGAAATCCGCGTCGTCCGACAAAGCTTGCAAATGCTGCGAGAAAAGCCGCAGTTGTCAGATCTGAACAAAGCTCGAGGTGTACTGCCTTTGTCGTAAAACATGCAAAGACAGCCACATACCCTTTTCTAAATGAAGAGGGCCTTAACATCGAGGCTTTTATCTGGAAAGGTCCATCAAAATCAACCCCAGTAATAGTAAAAGGTAGAGCATAATTGCAGCGTTCAGGTAGTAAAGCTGCCATGATATGCGTACGCATTTTATGTTTGTACAAGGTACATTGTTTACACATAAAAATCGTTAAGTTGTGGCTTTAGTCGCGRTATATAAAATTCTTGTCGGCCATTTGCTGCATTAAGCGATGCTCACCAAGAGAGTTTTAAGCGTTGCGATCTTAAGCTGCTCAGCTACAGAAACAAAAATTTCAACAGCCAAAATTAAGAATTAAAATTAAAGTTTATAATTTTGAAATGTTACTTGTTAAGATTAGATAAAATATTTTTTTTTAATGGTAAAGTGTGAGTCTGTTAGATCAAATGTGCTGGAATGAGAATTGAAATCGTGACATATGCGGCGGAATGGTTCGTTTAGCTCAAAATTTGTCCAGAAAATTTTAAAAGTAAGGGTCTAAACTGCTTGGTAAAGCGACGGGGAACGTTAAAATTAATATCAGATAAAAGAGATGGGCTGCAGACTGACCCATTCATGAGTTTTACAATCAATATTATACAAAACATCTTCCTACGACTAGCGAGTGTAGTGAGATTTATAAGTTTTAAACGATTAGTGTAAGGGGGAAGATTTAAACTAGGATTCCAATGCAAATGATTTAAGGCAAAAAGTAAAAATTGTTTTTGAACGGACTCTTTTTTCTCAGAATGAACTAGATAACAATGGTTCCATACCACGGAAGCATACTCTAATATAGGCCCCACCAAAGATGTAAAAAGAATTTTCGTGGTAAGCGGATCTCTAAATTCTTTCTACCAACGTTTAACAAAACTTAGAGCATCTTTAGCTTTAAAAACCATGGAAGATGTATGAAGATTGACATTGAGTTTGGGATCCATAGTTACTCCCAAGTCAACAAAACTGCATACTTGCTCCAACCGAAAGTTTTACGTATGAAGTAGGGTCTACAGATCTACGTGAAAAACACATCGTTTTACATTTTTTAAGATTCAATGGCATGTCATTTCTATCACAACGAGAAACTAGGTTGCTTAAGTCTGTTTGCAACTGAAATCTTTCGCTGTATGAAGTATACGTTTTAAAAAGGTTTACATCGTCAGCATATAATAAAATTTTTGAAAACTTAACAACAGATAATATGTCATTAATAAATAACAGAATTGGGCCAAGATGGCTACCTTGAGGAACGTCTGAAGGAACATTGATTATGACAGAAAAAGTATCGTTAAATATGACTTGTTGAATTCTATTACTAAGATAAGAAGCAACCCATTTTAGAAGTATTGGTTGAAAACCAAGAAGATCAAGTTTATTCAAGAGAATTGAATGGGATACTTTATCAAAAGCTTTACTAAAATCTGTGTATGTAACATCAGTATTCTTATTCTCCCCAAAGCCCGTTGATACATGTGATACAAATTCAAGCAAATTAGTTATTGTGGATTTCCCTTTACGAAAACCGTGCTGAGAACAAGAAATTAGTGGAGAGATCCGGAAGGTTATGTCGTCTGTTATAATTGCTTCAAAAAGTTTAGGTATTACAGACAACTTTGCTATTCCACTATAGTTCTCAATAGATGACCTAAATCCACTCTTATGTAAAGGAATTATAGATGACTTTTTCCATATGGATAGAAATAAGCGGTGCATAAGAGATGAATTAAATAGTTTTCTTACTAGTTGGTAAATATATTTGGCACATTTCTTAAGAAAGCATGAGGGAATCATATCTGGGCCATAATTGTATGATTGTTCTAACATATTTACCTGATATAAGACGTCTGCTTCGGAAATGGTAGGTGCCTTAATGACAGAAATCGGACATAACTTGTGCTGTTGCGGAAAATTTTTTGGAGGTTTTGGAGAGTAATTGGACCTGAAGAATTCAGCGAACATATTGGAAATGGTGTGATTGTCACTAGACATACTAGACTTATATTTCATAGCAGACGGAAAATTAGAAATCCTGCGTTTGGAGTTGAAGAAACCATAGAATAATTTTGGGTTACGTATATTATTTTTTACTTTACTTACATAACTATTATAACATATTTTGTTAAGTTCAGCAAATTGTCGACGCAATGTAGAATATTTTGAATAGTCAGCAACTAAACCAGTTTTTTTTTTTTAATTTTAAAATCGCGAGATTTTCTATTTTTTAATTTACACAATTCTTTCGAGTAACAACGCACTTCGGAACATATTTTTCAAATAAGTTTAAAATAGTTTCATTAAAGTGGGAAGCACTAAATTCAATAATGTCACTGTAATCTGGCCAAGTTGCTTTAGAAAGTTCGTAAGTAATATTCTTAAAGTTAGCTTTCGCAAAGTTGAACCGAAAACAAAGGTCTTGTGTATTATTATGAGCAAAGTTAGTTTTGATTTCAATGTCAATTTCGGACAACGGACGGACGGACGGAGATCATTGGAGCGTTATCAACATAAACTAGATCTAAGAACTTATCTAATTCGTTTAAAATTAAATTAATTTGTATAAGAGTCAACCCCGACACTTCATCTAAGAACTCGTTAAAGCATAAGCGAGTATTAATAGGAAAACTAAGGTTTTATTAGCTGACCGTGGCAGGCTGAGTGTCTTCAAAGGTGCAACTTTGACTTTGGCTACCAAGAGGTGTGCAGATATTTTGTTATCGTACTGTGTGCGTACGTAAACTGTTGCGCAATAAGACTTTTCAGAGGCTCACAGAAACCGTGTAATTCTGTGTTAATGTTAAGGGTGAAATTTATCCATCGAGGGTTTCGAATTGATATGCAAATTGTTAGCAAATTGTACCCATTTTGTTAAACGTACAGGTTTTACCTGTTCATCCCATTCAGTGCCATCTTGCCAATTCTTGAGTGAGGATTTTTGCTTGAATCATTATTGGCGAAAGCCATCCTGCGGGGTCGAAAAGTTTTGCCACCGAGGAAAGTATTTGGCGTTTGGTTATGGCGGACAGTGCAGATATTGACTCAATTGTATATGAGAATTGATCTGTTATCGCATTCTATTGAATCCCTAGGGTTTTTGTTGTACTGGCTGTTTCAAATTTAAGGAAATTTGTATCTAATAAGTCTTCCTTTTTTATGCTTTTTATTATTTCGGGATGATTTGATGTAATATTCTTTAAGGGTAATCCCGCTGAATTTAGTGCTTTGATCACTTGAGATAAGATTCATACGCTAATGACAGATTGTGGCTACCTGATAAAATATCATCAACATATGTTTGTGTTTGTAACACAGAAGTTGCTAAGGGTAAATTTGTTTCACACGTTTTTGCTAATTCTGACTGACGCCAAAGGTGACGGTTTTAAGTTTGTAGTCGCTGTTTGGACTATTACTTGATTTGCGGAAGACTATACGCTGGAAATCTTGGTCATCTTTATGTACTAGAATTTGTCTGTACATTTCTCTACATCCCCATTAAAAACGTATTTAAACGTGCGCCAATTTAGTATTAGCAGCATGAGATCAGGTTGTAAGATTGGGCCAGTATATAGTACGTCGTTGAGTGATTTACCTGAGCTTGTACACTTTGAGTCCCACTCGTACTTTTGTTGTGAGTTTATCAGGTCGTATTACTCCGTGTTGTGCCAGATAAAAAGATAAATATCTACCTTTAGATACTTTTTCATATGGTACAGCTTCTTCCATATGATTGACTCCTAGATACTCGTCCATCACATTCTCATATGCTGATTTGAGCTTACTTTTCTTTATCAGACTTTTTTCCAAGCTTAGAAATTGCTAGACTGCTGATATTCTAGAGTGACCTAGAGCTATAGAATCTGGGAACGTGGCTTTGAAAGGGAGTCGAACAACATAACGACTATTTTCGTTTCTTGTTGTTGTGGACTTATAATAGGCTTCGCATGCCTGGTCCTCTTCTGAAAGTTGAGTAGTCTGAGGTAATTCTTCTACTTCCCAGAATTTTTT
>NW_017537462.1:86317-88005 GCF_001853355.1 Bactrocera latifrons
CGGGATTTGAGATTTCGGGATTAGAGATTTCGGGATTACCGCTTTTGGTTGTAGTGGCTCACCCGGTGGTTTTGTGAAATTGATTTTGCTTCATATTTTGAAAATTTGTAATATGAAGCAATGAGTGATGTCTTCGTTGACAGTACACACAATTAAATTTGCTTTCACAGTCTTTTGTCCCGTGAGAATTGGACAGGCAGTTGATGCAAAGTTTATGTTGTCGGACAAGATTTTTCCTATCTGAAACAGAAATTTTTTTAAACTTCTCGCAAGATCTTATATTTTGACCTCCTTTACATATTTCACATAATGATTTCCAATGATTTGTTTGATTTGTCACAAATGTTTGGCTTCTATTAGCGTGCCTATTATATTGTATATTATTGCTGGCTTGGGGTTTAAAAAAGTTTTTATTCGACTCATTTTAGTAAGTTTTTGGCTTGACTATTTTTTTTGTCAACTTGCTCAGCTCGTACTGAGCTGTTAAAAATTCTTTCATTTGACGCCATTTTGGCGATTTCTTTCTTGCCAAAAGTGATTGCTCCCATCGTAGCAAAGCACCATCAGGCAGTGTTGCTGCACAAATATTTACTAGGATAGGATCCTACGATTCTGTGGAAATCTTTTGTGTTTCTAACACAGATAAACATTTAGTCACTGTCGAGTATAGTTTTTGAAACTCTTGGCCGGTTTCTTGTTGAATTTTTGGTTATTTGGTTGTCTACCAATACTCTTTCATTTTCGCATCTTGCGACCAGTGCTTCCCAAGGCAGATTGAACTTTTCGTCATTTAAAGCGAAACGCTTGATACTGCCTGCTTCCCCTTTTTTTTTGTACCTGAGATGGTACAGTTTTTGAGCTCGTGAAAGTTTGGGATGGTTTACGTATACGGCAGTGAACATGTCCCGGAAGGACGGCCACTGCTCATAACCTCCGTGAAAAACTTCAGTATCACAAGCTGGCACTTTCACGAATATATGGTAACTATTTCTTCCTTTTGAGTCGTAACTATTATCGGGGAGGAGTAGTGGCTCTACATGGCCTTAATAAATTTATTTGGTCCAATATCATTGCCTTCGTAATTTCATATTGTTCGAGGCAGTTTTCATATTTAGCTGACGCCGAAGCTTTTATGTTTTCTGGGATTTCAGCATCGTCAGTATCTAGTACTGTATGGTATGCTGCCAGAAGGCGTGCCCATATGCTATCTATGCTTTGAATTTTTAAATTTAAAACCGATTCTGTGTTCTCATTAATAGAGGAAGCGGTAAATCTTGTGCAGTATCTAACAAAACACTCACTTTCAGTTGTGAACCTTGACACTGAATTATCTGTAGTTTTTTTTTTTTTTGTTTTGACACCCTGCTTTGAGCGTGTAGCTTCTGCAGGAGTGCTTTGTGATTTATCATCATCAGCCATTTTCGGAATTCCTAATAATTGAGGTGTTCTTGGTTGAACCTCTTTTGATTTTTCCGATTGCATTTATTGAATTAAATTGTAAGCTTTGAGCTTGGAAATATGTTACTTTGAAATACAATAAAAAAATTGGTAATATAAGCAAATGTGTAAATAAAAGTGAAAGGAAAAATAGATTTTTAATCTACTTTTATTTTTAATTAATTAAATGATATAATATAAATTTACGAACACGTATTCACCGCATAAATTGTCAAAATCCAAAAATGTTT
>NW_017537462.1:90315-91443 GCF_001853355.1 Bactrocera latifrons
GAGTAGGCAATTGAGAAGCAAAGTCCTCTCTCGACAAACAAAAACCAAACTCTATAAGTCACTCATAATTCCCGTCCTCCTATATGGTGCAGAGGCTTGGACGATGGCAACAACAGATGAGTCGGCGTTGCGAGTTTTCGAGAGAACTGAACCTTTGGAGCCTATTAATCCTAATAAGGTAAATGCATTGCTTAACTCTCTGCTTGTGGAAGTGAGTTCACTGAGAACTGAACAAACGAAGGCGCTCACTTTAATACAACAATTATGTGATGACCGAAATTTGTTGATCGTTAAGCTTAACGAACTCAAATCAGAGATCTGCATTGTGAAAAATAAATTGTCCGATAACGGCAAGTTCTCTGCACCAGCCTCGAATGGTCTCTCTGCTGCGTACCCCATTCTCACAGCTGCGACTTCTTTGGGTACAAATGGTTCTAAAATCGCTTCTCCGTCTAATGCTGCTGCTTCTGCTGTGATGTGAGTGTGAATATTGTCGCTCCCGTTATTCCGAAAGCATTCTCTGCAGCTTCAACTATTGCTAACTCCATTCTCACTTCTACGACTATTGTGGGTACAAATGCTCAGCCATCTAACGTTTCTGTTTCTACTCCAACGGATAACTTGAGTATGGATTATCTCGTTCCCGCTTCACCGAAAGCAATCTCTGCCGCTCCGTCTGCTGGTTGCTCTACTCTCTCTATTTCTACTGATAATGTTATAAATACAGCCCCGTCAAACGCTGCCGCCGCTCCCAATGCCGCTAATGATGCCAGTACATATGTTGGTGCTGTTGCTAGGAATATCAACACTCAATCGAAAGCCATAAACAATACATCAGCTGCTGCTAAATCAGTTCGCCCTTCTGCCGCTGTCAATGCTGCTCAATCAGTCGCCGTTGTTGACTCTGTTAATCTAAGTTCAATACAATTACTGCTAATGGAAATTCGATGTTAAAAATGAGCACCAGGAACAAAAAATCCCCAGCTGCTTCAACTGTTGTTGGTGTTAATGCCAATAGTGATCTCGATGTCGTCATACCCAAGAAATGGATTCACCTGTCTGCCTTTAAGAACTCAGTCACTGAAGAAGATATTATATCTTTTGTTGTTGAACATGCTAATGTTGGGA
>NW_017537462.1:91968-96005 GCF_001853355.1 Bactrocera latifrons
TCTCAGATCTCTTATGGTAGGGGACGCAACATCTTATCCTCAAGTTACAATATTTCTAATTTCTTTGTCCGCCGCAATGCTTTAAATTTTTCCGACCCCTACACGTTAAAATTACTGTATACATGCTTTGTTCGGTCCATTTTGGAGTATGCAGTGTTCATCTGGAGACCATATTGCATATCGTCAATTAATTGGATCGAGCGTGTCCTTTCTTAAATTTGCTCTCCGCTCCCTTAAGTTTGTTGACCCAATTCCATCGTATACATCCCGTTTATTCCTTTTACATCTTAAACTACTGGAAAATCGTCGGTCCGTTCTCTGCCTTTCATTTGTTTTTAATGTTATTAACGGAGGTATTGACTGTCCCTATTTATTAGGGAAAATGAACTTCAATGCTCCCCAACGTTGTCTCAGATCTATTTCCCCATTTTATTATATAAAGGAAAATACTAACTTTGCTGAATATACTCCTCTCAAGCTGCTATGCGAGAGTTTAACTCGATTTCCGAAAAAGTTCTTCTTRATTTTTCTCACTCTAGGGTATCCTTCATGAATACCCTAAATTCTGTTTTTTAGTTTAAGTTATTTACTATGTACTTTTAATTGAATTATTTTAGAATTCTATTTAGCATCCTAATTTTCCATTAGTCTGCAAGAATTAATGTTCATAGACTTAACTAAATATATAAATAAACATTTTGGCAATAGAGCTCATTTTTGACCAAAAATATACATTTTTTTTAGCCGTTTTAATTTAACCGGCAATAATAGGCGCCCGATCTTAAAAAAAAATAGCTTGTTCGGTTAGTGAAGGTCTAAAAAGTGCCGTTAGGAAATATATAAAAAAAAACGCCGCGAAAAAGACAGTGTTAAGGAAAACCAACACATTAAAGAGCGTGAAAAGGATAGGAAAATAGACTTCCTGGATGCTCCACCGATACCAACAAGAAATAGCAGCAAAAGCCATAGCCAAGTTAACAAAAACAGTGTGAAAAGATGTACCTCAGTACGAACAAGGAAAAGGGATAAATACACAATCATCGGTTACGAGGATAATGAGGGTGTATATAGTGTAAGTAGCATAAGAAATATAATTAGGAATAAAAAACAGTGAGAGAAAAAATTGTGAAGAAAGTTAAAAGAAAAAAAATTTTGTTCTTAATAATAAATAAATTATTAAGTGAAAGCAAAATTTTAATAAATTATTAAGCTACAGGAAAATTATAAAAGAAACATAAATATTACCATAGTTTTGCGAAAAACAAAAGAGAGATTTTTTAAATTAACCAATAACTTTATGTATTTATATTAATAAATCAAGAACCAAACAGAATTCTCGTTCTAGCTATAGTGTAAGTAAATATAAATAACCAAAAATAAAATAAAATACGGCTCGTACAGCCAATAACATAAACTAAACTGCAAATAATATTGCTTAACTCTGCGATTCCGTAGCCAACTCAGGAGTTGACCGGACCCTCCAGGGTAAAAAAGCCCCCTTCCTAGAAGGGATAACAAAAWATATAAATATTCAAACTAAAATAGTGGTTTAAAATTTTGAAAAAAATAAAAAAAATGGCAAATCCAAACAATCTAATTAGACCCCCTGCTGCATCAACAGCTCCGTCAGGCCCTAATAACATAATTCCGCCAGAATTGGCGAACATGACAAAAAACATGGTAACTTTAGCAATAGAGGCAAGTGTACCTAATGTAGTACATAATATTCTTAATAATAAAATAAACCCGGTCATTACGGACCAAACAATAGACGAACAATTCCAAAACAACACGAACGAAATGGATAAGATTTCAGACGTTGTGAAATCCCTAAGGGAATTTTCAGGAAATGCCTCAGAGATTAGTTCCTGGAAAAAAAGTGTCGAACGCATTTTACGAATCTACGAACCCTCAAAAGGGACACCTAAATATTTCGGCATTTTAAATGTCATCAGAAACAAGATAGTTGGAAAGGCAGATGTAGCCTTAGAATTCTACAACACCCCCTAGACTGGATAGCAATCTCACACTGCTTGACTACCCACTACGCAGACAAACGAGGCACTCTAGAGTACCAAATGACGTGTCTCATACAAGGACGAATGACAATTAATGAATTTTACCAAAAGGTATATGGACAATTATCTTTAATTCTGAACAAGATAGGATGTATGGAGAAAGGAGAATTACCGCGCTAAAGCCCTCGATCCTTTTATAAGAGGACTTTCTGGTGATCTTCGCCGTCTACTGGGCATTAAAGAACCAAAAAGCCTACCCGAAGCCCTCCATCTTTGTCTCAARTTAGAAAACCAAAGCTTCAGAGCTTCTCACGCTAATAACCAAACCTCTATCACACCATCAACTTATCGCCAACAACTCATAAATCAGCATACACCCAACCCAGATATCATCAACCATTAAACCCTCAAACCACATCCAGATTTTATCCTGAACTAGCTTATTTGCCAAATCCCTTGACATATTCCAACCCACGAAACTACCATAGTAACCACCTAAACCCTAATCATGCTAACATCCAACAACATTCAAATCGGAATCCAAATCAATTTAATGAACAATATCGGCAACAAAACCAGAATCTATATAGTCCATGGCAAAACATTGCTCCTCCTAGACTCCCTAAACCACCTCAATCGATGGACGTGGATGAAAGCATAAGGACAAGAGCTGTTAATTACACAAATCGGCCAAAACTCCAAGAATCCTGTAAAAGGCCATCAAACGCTTCAACGATAAATACCCCCTACAAAAAATGCAAAGAAACTTTCACATAAATTCTAACGAACCACCAGAGGACCAATACAACGAAAGCGTATACAACTACAATGACCAATACAACTACAATAACCAATACGACTACAATGAGCAAACATACAATGAGCCAAATCACAAAGACACAATCGAAGAAACACTCGATCTCACTGACGTACATTTTTTAGACTAAATAGCTCTTCGCTACCCTATTTCCGATGCAGGACGAAGAGCGGCGAAATATTGCAAATATTAGTAGACACCGGATCCAATAAAAATTACATAAAATCAAGTTTAGTAGGAAAAACAATGGCGAACAATACTCCTTTTCTAGCCAACTCAGTAGGCGGCAAAATAAAAATTACTCACCATACATATTTAAAYCTTTTCAATTTGGAAAATTGCAAATTAAAATTTTTCCTATTGCCAACACTCACCACTTTTCATGCCATATTAGGAAACGATAGCTTAAAAGCACTTTCAGCAATCATACACACAAAAGAAAATTACATGGTAATAGCAAATACGAAAAGAATCTATCTAAGACAATAAAGTGTACAGGACGTTAACTTAATACATATCCGCGACGAACATATGAGTACAGTAGAAAAACATGCAATTAGGAAACTAGTACAAAAGCACCGAAACCTATTTTCGGAACCGGACGAAAAAGTAACCTACACAACAAAAGTAGTTGCAGGAATTCGAACAAATTCAGACCCGCCTATATACTCCAAGTCCTACCCTTATCCTATTAGCCTTAAACAGGAAGTTGAAAAGCAAGTAAATAAATTATTAGCCGACGGTATCATACGACAATCAAGATCATCCTACAACTCACCTGTTTGGGTGGTGCCTAAAAAAGAGGACGCGTTTGGCAGAAACAAACTTAGAATGGTTATAGATTACAGGAAACTAAACGCAGTTACAGTTGCAGATAGGTATCCAGTACCTGAAATAAATGAAGTTCTCTCCCAACTAGGAGAAAACCGAATTTCCTCTGTGATTCATTTAAGAAGCGGTTTCCATCAAATTCCTCTTAAGGAATCTGGCCTGGAAAAAACAGCATTTTGGGTGAACAATGGAAAATACGAGAATGCTAAGACAATACATAGACAAAATATGCTATGTATACATAGACGATATAATTATATTTAGTAGAGACGAAAAAGCACACTCC
Source organism: Bactrocera latifrons (assembly GCF_001853355.1). Classification (NCBI taxonomy): domain Eukaryota; kingdom Metazoa; phylum Arthropoda; class Insecta; order Diptera; family Tephritidae; genus Bactrocera; species Bactrocera latifrons. The sequence continues at coordinate 95,921 of NW_017537462.1, forward strand.
GAACACATAGACACAATTTTTGATACCCTCAGTAAAGCAAACATGAAGGTTCAAATCGATAAATGCGAATTCTTCAAAAAGCAGG
>NW_017537463.1:0-7506 GCF_001853355.1 Bactrocera latifrons
CGGTTCAACAGCCGAAATTGTGTGATTAAGTGTCGGTATGAACATAGTATTAAAAACACCTGGGGCGAATATACTATAACAAAGCATGATAATGTTGAAAAAAAAATTGTTAAATTTTTGTATCTGTGTGTACTATTAATTGTTGTTGGATTATTAATTCTTATTAATAATTTTTAAYAAAATATTTATAAATAGTTAACAAACGATAAATGTGTTCATAATACACAGTTTAAAATTAAAAAAAATGTACCCTAGTTTTCATTMTCGTCTATAAGATTGTTTCAAGTAATGGATTGTATAGAATTTAAAGATTCAAAAATATTTGGTTTATTATATGAATAACTAAATTTTGGATGATTACCTTGACATACTAAAAGCCTTTTAAATTAAATGAATATCTTCTATTTGAAGGTCACAATTATTTGTTTACATTCTTTTAAATAACTTAATAATCCTAAAATAAATGTTCATATTATTGCCTTAGGTTCCTAAAATAGAATTATAGCATCTATTTTATTCTGTAATAAAAACTTACCGTTGTTTCCATTTCCGTCTACATGTTCAATTCGTAGTGATATTACATAAGTCATAACTTCCAAATTATTTACCGTCGTTGTAGGCATTTCGGGCTAAGAAAGACAACTTGAATGAAAACTGATTTTGGTTATGTATATTTGTACATGGAAGAAGGGAGGAATGTTAATTACAAAGCTTATTATTATAATTTGAGAGTACTTATACCTATTTCGATGACCTAAGAAAATTCCCAAAAGCTCTCCAACACAACCAAATAATATTTAAAAAGAAARCTTTGTTAATTTTATAACTTATCATTTTTTTGTTAAGTTCAAACTTTTTAAAACCAGTTAATCACATAAGAATTTTGAGAATCTTTATCGATTGTCCAGTGAGAACTTCATGACATTTCATTGATTGGAAGTGAAGTCATTGGGTTTTAAGTGTGGTTGTGTTATCGGAGCGAAAATGAGTCAGCATTAAATTTTGTTTTAAAATTGGTGAAAACTTGGGCCAATCAAACTCCGTGATCACCGGAAGTCATCAAAAAAAAGGTGTGATCCCACAAACTGACTGACGACCAHAAATTGCTCACAATCCAACATTTGGAAGACGATTATTTGACTACAAATCGCATTTTAACTATTAACCACTACCCGTATTCACCTGATATGGCTCTCCTGCGAATGGTAGCCACCTTGTCGCGGTGCAGGGGCTTAGGCGCAAGGCATACTCGGCGCCCGACAACCTGCGCGGCTGGTGCGAGTCAGCACTGACCATGCGGGTTATCGGGTACAGCATGCCTGCGCTAACCAAGAGCTACCACCTCCTAATACAGGGTGTTATGTGACTACCGTGCCCATTGGATGAGTTGCAGCCGGAAGGTTAAATTCGGCTGTATTCGAACTGAGCCTCCCCACCACCGGGCCAAATTGGGGAGTAAATGTGGCCTTACTGCGTCAAGGGGCTCTGGCGTGGCGGAACTCCTAGTTCTCCTACAAAAATTTTAAACTCGACCGCTCACCCTGTTGAGCCAATGGGCGTAAGAACAAGATGAATACAAATAACAAAACAAACTACAACCTGGACCAAAGGCTACAAACTCGGAAAACGGACCTGGACAATGGAAATGACATCGGTGCAGGCAAGAGGGAATAAAGAACTAGGCGGAAGTTTAGCTTCCTTGACGCTCTCTCGCCAGAGAAGCGGGCGCTGTTTGAGGTGCACGCCAAGGAAGACGATGACGATGTGCAACTATAGCGCCGCCAAGACGAAAGAGAAGAAGGGAGAGGTGGGCAGTGCCCCTTCCCTGAAGCTGTGCAGCCCGGTAGGTGCGACGCCCCACGCGGGAGAGGTATGAAGTGGTACCTGCGGTGGCGGAGGCTCTAACCAGGAAAAGATGCAAACGGAGCCACGTATTCCCGGCAAACGGGCACAAAAACGTGTCTGCTCGAGCTCAGGACAGTGGAAGCAGTAACCGCGGCCCTGTCGACACCGCCCGGACCGCTAGGCATGGCGATAGCAGGGCACTGCCCGCGCACACGTATGGCCAAGCTGCAAAGCAGAAGAGCGGCCAGATCACGCCGCAGGAGCCCCCCAGCTCCAAAAGGTTGAGGGGCACAAATTCAAAGGCAGTCGGAGACCAAAAATCTGGACCGGTTCCGCACCGGGTAGAGGAGGGGCGGCGCAGATATGCATTCGCATGGCTGTACTGCCTCTTAACTACCCGGCGGAGTCTCTGAGACCGGAGGAACTCACAGCGCTCCAGGACCTCCTCACGGAGAAAGTGTTTAGAGGGGATGACTACGCGGCATCCTTCCTGGAGGTAGAATTTCGAGGAGGTATGCTGCAGGTAGACTGTATGGATGACGCGTCCGCCGACTGGCTTAGGGAGTATGCTACAAAGCTGGAAGGCTGGAAGAGCCCTGTCCTTTGCGCGAAGAGAGCGTAAGATCTGGCAATCATGAATAGCATGACGATGTTCCTCCCTCGGTGCGGGGACAAKCCCTATGAGTTTGCCTTGGGTCCGGTGAAAAACCAGATCCGGGGACTCAGCATCTCGTCCTGGCGTGTCGCAAGCAGCAAAATAGAGGAGATCGGGTGAATGAAAGGATAGAGATTGTACCTGTACATCGGCGGTGAGTCGTGCAGGTACGTCCGGGCAGCGAGCTTCCGCCTTTATTACAGGATCAGCACGGTGGTCATGCGGCCCAACAGGCCTGCAGCCATCGGTAGCAAGGGGTCCGCAACGCCTGTGATTCTCCTAAGCACAGGCTCTGACAAACCAGCAACGTCAGGAGCAGCCCCGGAGGTAGCAATAATGCAGAAGGCCGAGGAGTCGAAGCAGCCCTGTGAAGCAGGACTGAGAAGGCAGCGCCAACTCTGAGCTACCCCCACGCAGGAGCTCCTCGACGGGTTAGGAGACCCAATGGACTGCTGTACGTTGGACGGCGGGGAAGAGGATCTGCCCTTCCTCGAACCCATTTTATAATGGCCGCCAACGGAAATTGCCCAAAGGAATCTGCATCACGCGGCTGCAACCTCAGCTGTCATAACAAGCAGGTTCACAGCAGAAAAATTGGGCATACTGCTGATCCAGGAGCCTAGGATCCATAGAGTAGAGGTAAAAGGCCTCAAAACGGAGGCAAACAGGAATAACATTGATTTCTTCTGTATTTCAGAGATCCTGGCTCAGGACTTGGTGGCGTTGCAGGCCAGGGACTCTGAGGGCAAAGACTTCGTCCTTTCCTCAGCATACTTCCTAGGAGAGGAACCTACAGCACCCCCGGAAGTGGTAGAAAGGCTGGTAGAGCACCCTCGGAAGACCAACTGGGTCGCCTTTAAGGATATATTAAGCAATGATTTAAGCAGGAAGGGGCAGATGGATGATAGCGTTTCAGACCTTGGGATTGAGAATAGACTTTCCAAACTGAACGAGTCTGTAATTAATGCTTATCATGGCAGTTGCCCCCTAAAAGTGCCTCCAGACAGACGTGACTGCCCGTGGTGGACAAAGGAACTAGCAAACCACCGGAAAAAAGTACGCAGCCAGTTTAACAGAGCGAAAAATACGGGGTTAGAATACCGAAGCTACCTCAACTTACGCAATAAGGAGATTAGGTCTGCAAAGCAGGCTAGCTCCAGGAGGTTCTGTGAGAATGTCGCCACTACGCCAGAAGCGGCTCGGCTGCACAAAGCTCTGGCCAGAGGCACAAAGGACGTAGAAATAGCAATCAAGCGCAACGACGGGACATTTGCGACCAGTGCGGAGGACAGGACCCTGGAGCTTCTGCAGGCGCGCTTTCCAGAGACAGCTCGGGGTGACCACTGTCCACCTGAGATCGTACACAGGCCATCCCGTGAGGATTGGAGTATTGCCAAACAGTTGTTTACAGCGGACTCGATCCTACTACTCGTTGGCAAAATCTTTCAGACCGCTAAGTCTAACGTCTTTCCTACTAAAAACCATGGAGAAGATCGTGGATCAGGAAATAGGGATGAAGGTGCTGAAGAGGTCACCGCTGCATGCGGCTCAGCATGCCGACAGAGCAGGCAGATCTACCAGCACTGCTCTGTTCCAGCTTACCTCTGAAATAGAGAGTTAACTGGAGCATAGGGAGGTGATGCTTTGCGCTTTCCTGGACATCGAAGGTGCCTTTCATAACACGTCCCACAAGAGTGTAGCCAGGGCATTGGAGAAAAAGAATGTGGCGGCACCAGTGCGCAGAATGTGAAAGCAGAATTCGTCTAGGCACAACGAGAGGCTTCCCACAGGGGGGTGTGAATAATAAGTGGCAAGTTACCATTGGCCCTCCCCAAACCTCCGCACCAAAGACGATTGGAACGATTCTAATCTCGAGATGCTGCTGAGGAACAGTACTATGAGGTGGTACACAGATGAATCGAAAATGTGGGAGGGAATCGGCACAGGGATTGTGGGCTCAAGCACTAGGCTCCCCATACCCATGGGTAAGTTCCCGAGCATTTTCCAGGCAGAAGTTTGCGCCATAAGCCGGTGTATAGAAATAAACCTCCATCGTAACTATCGCAATGATTGAATAGCCATTCTCAGCGATAGTCAGGCGGCGCTAAAGGCGATTTCCTCTTAGGAGATCAAATCGCTGCTAGTGCAGGAGTTTAGGGAGAGCCGGCAATGAACTGGCCGACAAGCTCGCCCGCTCCGCAGCTTCCACCAGGATGATAGGACCCGAACCCTTTACGAACGTGGGTCCCCATACCATGAAGGAGCTGCTCTGTTAAGAGGAAAGAGCAGGCAGGGAGGACCACTCGCTGCAAAGTCATGGTATGAGACACGTCAAGCTGCTAATGGTAGGTTACAACCTGAAAGGTTTAAAATCATAGTAAACCTTCCCAGGAGCAAACTCAGGCTACTAGTCGCATGGTACACTGGCCACTGCAAGCTAAATAGACATATGCACAGCATGGGCCTTTCAGTTTGCGCAAACTGCCGTTTCTGCGACAGGGAGCCTGAAACACCAGAGCATCTGTTCATCGACTGCACGGCAGTCTGTAGACGCAGGCCTATAAGGCCCTTGGAATGTTGTTACCGGATAGGGATTGCATTGCCTCGCTAGCGCCAAGTATTCTACGGGACTTCATTGATAGGTTGGGTCTGGGCAAGTCAGTGTCAGCAAGGAGAGGGCACAATACACCAAAGGTCGCCGTGCATTCCTCATCACTATTCATTCATTTATGGCAACATGTGAGTTCTTGCTTTTCGAAAAAATGCATTTGCCTATGAAAGGAAAGCGTTATGCAGACGTAGAAGTCATTCAAAAGCCTTTTACCGGCATACTGGCGGCCATACCGGCCAACGAGATAAAACACTCGTTTTCGCGTTTTTTGGACAGTTCAAAAAGCTGTATTGAAGAAGAAGGAACTACCCTGAATAAAATAAATTAATTTTGCCGAAAAAAAATTTGTTCTTTTTTTTTATCATGTTTACTTTGGAACGCTCCTTGTATGTACTAGTATATTCATATGTATATATGGAAACACATAGTGAAGGTAAATACAAAGCCTTTAACCTTCAAGCGGGCGCGCCATTTTTTGTAACAAAAGCGGTCGCGCGTAGTCTTTTCGACGCCTCAATTGAAAATCGAGATTTAAAGTTGATTAAGTTGTGGAATTCATTCTTTTTTTTATTAGTTTTAGTTACTATGTAATCTTAAAATAATATCTTACAGGAAAAGTATTTTTTTTTGTCATTTTAAATGAGGGAAAAACGTAAAAAGTATATAATTCATTGAATGCAAAGTAAATTCATTAATCTTAACACAAAACAAACAATTTTTTTTCAAAATTTGGGGAAAACAAAAATATTCATAGAATACATTGAAAATAATATAAATACATTAATATCTTATTAGAAAGTTAGAATAGTTCATTAGTCCGATTCATCAGATTCATCGGTCACAAAACACTCATTGCAAATAAATACCGTATGGTCTCGACAAATATTTCTTTCGCAGATTTTGCATTGGATTTTTGTCTGCCTTCGTTTTTTTACTGGACATATTTTGCGGCTTTCTCAAATGGATTCGGATGTACTCGCCTCACTATTGGGCTCATCACCTAATTTCAAAAAACCTCTTATATTTCTTTTCTAATTTCTTGGTAAGTTTTTATTAGCTCTTCTTTTCATATGTTCTTTCGTCATTTCTATTCCCAATTCGCGTAGAAATGTACGTCTTTTTCCGATAACTACATCATTTCCTCTCAAAATTACCATTGTGTTTACTCCAGCAATATTTAGCAAGCGAAAAAAGAGTGTCAATAGCCATCTATTGCACTTCCTTGATACGGAATATAGTTTTACCTTTTTATCTACTTCATCAACTCCACCTTTTGTTTTGTTGTAAAAAGTTTGTAATGGGGTTTCATCTATAGCTGAGGTATGCTCAGCCGCTCCAGGGTGAGCTTTGGAACCCACGAACCCTTAGCAAAGATATATTCACTTTGTGATGAAATCCATACCCCTTATGTGGACAGCCAGACCATCTTATATGTACATGGCGAGTCAGGTGGAATATAGCTGTGATTTGGTGTGCCAGGATCTCCTGCGAAGGAGGAATTAAAGTATTAGGAATGTCAACCGGACACGTTGACCTACAGTTAGCAACTTCTCGAGCACTGTGTCTTTTCTCTAGTCTGTACTTACATGCGAGTCGCCTGTTAATCGCGTTAGGTTGGTAACGGTACACTATTGTGTGCATGCAGTGGTACTGACGCTGTTCGAGGCAGCGCAGCTGCGACTGATACATTAACGGTGCACTAGTGTGCAGGCTGCGGTAGTGACGCTGTTCGAGGCAGCGCAGCTGTGACTGATATATTAACGGTGTACTGGTGTGCAAGCTGCGGTAGTGACGTTGCTCGAGGCAGCGCAGCTGTGATATCGCTGTTTCGCAACACAACTGAGACTACGGTCGAGCCATTGCGCGCACTGGTGAGATATCGTTTCGACGCAACGCCTCGAAATTAACCTTTTTACAACTTCACTTCCTGAATTACTGATTTGAAACGGTCCTTCCGGTTGTCTTCCAGCATAAAACTCAATATTCAACGTGTAAACGTTTTTTGAATAAACTAGTGCATAAATCTTTACCCTATATTTGCCATGTTTTGATTTGTTGTATTGTCTAAAAGGACATTTTCCGCGGAATCCGCACATCATTTCATATATTACAACATTCTTACTAACAGAATAAGGAGAAAGGCAGTTATTTGTGAACATACAGTACTGTGCAGATAAAAGTTACCACTACCTACATATTTCAAACTAGAAATAAATACTCATGACAGTAAATAATTTTTGTTTCAAAAGAATTTTTATTGAATCTTTAACCTATAACTTATTTAATAAATATGTTAGGTAGTTAAGATAAAAATGTATGTCGTGAATATTTCCCATTTAAGGAAACTACCCGGATTTTCCATGGGGGCGTATGATGAACAAAAAATAATTACTGA
>NW_017537463.1:15486-18751 GCF_001853355.1 Bactrocera latifrons
TTAAGGGACCGGACATTCCAGGTGCATGCCCTCAATTCGTAGTCCTTATTTCGTTTGCCATAGTCGTCATCAAAAGTGGGGTCTCTCATCCGAGGCTCTTAGTGTGTTGTCATTGGGGTGGTTTTTTTTTTTCACGTGGCGGTTCCCAAACCCAGCGCACAACCCTATGCAGAGAATGTTTCGCCTTCTCACTTTAGCTCACCTTCAAACGGATGTTCTTAAGATACCCAAAGGATACTTGGTCAAGGACCGGAAATCGTGAGCTGCTTGAGTCATATGGAAAAGAATCATTTCTGACCACTCCCAAGTGAATGGTGATCAGAAAACTTTCATCACGCCATGCGAAGGTTTAAGTTTATTTTGGATTCATCCGTAAAAATCACTGTCTTCCAATCATTTATACACCAGGGGCCCTATTCTGTATCTCGATTCGTAAATGTATTCTATTCGAAAATCGGATCAACTTTATACTTTTTCGAAAGTTGTACCACCCTGTGCCATAATACATACGTACAATTTTGATTTTTGCTTTCTACAACGCAAAAGCTAACGAATATTTTATTAAAAAATTGGCTAGAAAATCCGAAAATCGAGTTACGGAATATAAAAAATCCGAATTCGAGTAAATTTTGTTTCGAATCGAGTTACAGAATAGGAACCCAGTTTTGATGTTGTTTGGCGAAATTCAGCCGAACAACACGCATTTTTGTGCTCAGAATTGGTTTTTTTCTTGGCCGCAGTGCTCGTAATCCTGCAGCTACTAATCTTATTCGTACTGTAGAAGCAGTAATAGTGACTCCATAACGTTCCCTCATCTCGGAACTCAATTCTGCTGAAGACGAAAATCGAGGTCGTATGCACAAAGTTTTTAAATTTCGATCCATCCTGTCAGTGGTCTTTTTGTTTTTCAATCCAGTTCCAGTAGTCCATTTTGTTGTTTTTGTTGCATAAAATTTTTTATACAACTTAAGAATAGAGACGTAACTGCATCCAATTCGTTTTGAAATCTCCCTCGCGGAATAATTTTCCTTCTTTAACGTTAGGATTGCATTTTTTTCATCAGAAGTTAATTGTTTCATATTTGCACATTTATTACTCAACCGCACTTGAATTTGATTTGACGCGAAGTTTGAGGAAAAAACGGTGACAAAATTGACAAGGCCTACTATGGACGGTTACAAAAAATGGTTACCATCCAAAAATAAGCGAAAAATAGATTATAAATTCAAAAAAATACTTCGCAATACCTTTATTTTGTACTTTTGTATGGTGGTAACTTTTATTTGCACAGTACTGTATTTAGCACTTCTCGTATGGGAGCAGCTTTACCCTGGGCTCGGCGAAAACTTCTTGTGGATGCATCAAACCGCAGGCATAGTATTTGGAAATATGGCAATACCAGTAACATCACTATACACATCCTCCAAGTTTCCATGCGACATTTGTAGGTTTCCAGCAATATATAATAATCCGAACAGGGCCCGAATCTCAACAGAATTGGTAGTTTTACAATCTCGAACTCTGGAGTATGCGCTTTCTTTTTTCTGTATAAATTCGTTAGTATATTTCACTACTGTCGTTATAATTTTATCGCATATGAACAAATCCCATGCTTTTATAGATGTTGTTACGCCCATGCCTTTTCCCAGAACACCACCGTCTTGAGTTAGAATATTATGGGGTGGATACTTGACTCTATCACTATTTGATTTTTTCCATTTTGTAACATTATCACGTGCCATGAAGTATGCAGCTCTATCAGATACAGGAATGTTTTCCTCTTCCGAGTTACTTTCTTCGTTTGAATGTTCCATTTCTTCATCAAATTACACATCTGGAATGATTCCTCATTACATTCCACATCAGATAAGTAGTCAGAGACTTCTGATCCTTCATCACTTAAAGTTCCATCGCTTTCATCGTCTTCCTCTATTAGAAATTTCATTATTTCGCTTTCTCTTATTCTTGTTTTAGCCCTTTTTACGAATAACTGCAACACTTTCTTATACCAGGAAATGTGCACAGAGGGTCGCGTGTAAACCAAAAGACGTCAGGCGCGCTTAGGTTTTTCGACGACGAGAGGCCACTGAAGTAAATGCTCGCTAGAGCTAACAAATATCTGGGATTATATACACAAAAATTATAACAATTTATTAACCATGGGCGGTCGAAAAGACTACGCCCGACTTCTTGAAGGTTAAGTTGAGCACAAATTGACAAAATATGATAACGTTTCAAAATTATTTTCTTGCGAAGTGAGTTCAGTTTAATGAATGAGTTATTTGGATTGAAAGATTTCGATAGAATCCGGCCTATGCTATGGCTTGTTTCCATTTAAAGGTTAATATTATTCTTTGGTATTCCTAGCATAGAATTATTAACGATCAGTTGAAAGTAGTTTGGTTGATTTGGGTGATAAGATGAAATATTTTTATAGGATACATATTTAGAAAGATATCTTACCGTAGTTTCCATTTCCTTCGTTGTAGAAATTTCAAAGTGAGGATGACAATTTACGTGCAAAATGAATAAGATTGTCTAAGGTGTATAAGGTAAAAGAAGGTGACGTGAATTTCAAGGCCTAACTTAAGAACACATGGACCGATTCCGATATACTAGCAAAATTCGCAGAAGATACAGTTCAGAGTTGTTGTTATGTACCAAAAGTTAATTATGTGAATCACAAAATTTTGGATGATTAATTTGATAAACTAAAATTTTTGAAAATGAAATTAATAACATCCACATGAGGGCTACAAATATTACTCAATTTTTTTTTTTTTTAATGACCTAGTAATCTCAAATTAAATGGTGACAATATTCCCCTAAGTCCTTATTATAGAATTAGAGCATCTAATTGAAGGCTAACGTTACTGTTTTATATTAAAACATAAATTATTTCCAGACTAAAATCTTACCGTTGTTTCTACATGTTCAATCTGTAATGAAATTACATAACTCATAACTTCGAAATTACTTACCTTTGTTGCAGATATTTCGGTCTAAGAAAGACAACTTGAATGAAAACTGATTTTGCTAACGTAAATTTGTCTACATATGTATGTATGTATGTGAGAAGAAAGACACGCTATTTACAAAGCTTATATCTTAAAACACCTGGGGCGATTTCAATGACCTCAGATCCCTAAATAACCCCCAAAAATTTTACAAAAAGGATTATAATATTTCAAAAAAAATTTTAAATTTTTGTAATTGTGTGTACAATTAATTGTTGGCAGATTATTAATGCTGATTAATAATTTTT
>NW_017537463.1:20956-24638 GCF_001853355.1 Bactrocera latifrons
ACTCATGAGATTTAAACCAATTTGTAGGCACTTGCAAAGTACAGTACTTTATAGGTACTCTTTTTTATCAAATACTTATTTTATTTACTACAGGGGGCACTGTTTTACTTGCAATAGAGTAAGTTTATTTATTGACGCACACACATGTAAATATATAGAAGCAAACTTATACAACTGGGATGCCCACAGACTCTAAGAGATGGCGGGCCGGATGGTGGCCCGGGGGCCGTATGTTGGACAGGCCTGGTATAGAATCTACAGCTTCAAAAATATTTATTTTATTATATGAATAACTATTATAAAATATTATATGATAACTAAAACCTTTTTAAATGAAATGAATATCTTCTATTTGAAGTCCACAATTACTAGTTTACATTTTTTTAAATTACTCAGTAATCTTAAACTAAATATTCATATTACTTCCTTAGGTTCCTAGAATAGAATTATAGTCTATTACTGTAATAAAAACTTACCGTTGTTTTAATTTCCGTCTACATGTTCAATCCGTAATGATATGACATAGCTCATAACTTCGAATTTAGTTACCTTCGTTGCAGGTATTTCGGTCTAAGAAAGACAGCTTGAATGAAAACGGATTTTGCTAACGAAAATTTGTATACATATGTATGTATGTGAGAAGAGAGACGTTATTTACAAAGCTTATAGCTTAAAAACACCTGGGGCGATTTCAATGACCTCAGATCCCCAAAAATTCTACAAAAAAGCATGATAATATTGAAAAAAAATTATAAAATTTTTGCAATTGTGTGTACAATTAATTGTTGGTGCATTATTAATTCTGATTAATAATTCTTAATAAGATATTTATAAGTAGTTAATAAATGATAAAAATGTCCATAATACACAGTGTAAAATTAAATAATGTTCTATAGTTCTCGTCTATAAGATTGTTTCAAATAATGAATCGTAAAGAATTTAAAGATTCACAAATATTTACTTTATTATATGAATAACTACATTTTGGATGATTACCTTAATAAACTAAAAGCTTTTTAAATGAAATGAATATCTTCTATTTGAAATGCACAATTATTAGTTTAAATTTTTTTAAATAACTTACTAATCTTAAACTAAATGTTCATATTACTGCCTTAGGTTAGCATCTATTTTATTTCTGTAATAAAAACTTACCGTTGTTTCCATTTCCGTCTACATGTTCAATCCGTAATGATATTACATAACTCATAACTTCGAAATTATTTACCGTCGTTGTAGGTATTTCGGTCTAAGAAAGACAACTTGAATGAAAACTGATTTTGCTAACGTAAATTTGTATATGTATGTATGTGGGAAGAAAGAGGCGTTAATTACAAAGCTTATATCTTAAAAACACTTAGGGCCCAAATAATCCCCAAAAATTCCACAAAAAAGCCTGATAAAATTGAAAAAAAAAATTTCTACATTTTTATAATTGTATGTACAATGAATTATTGGTGGATTACTAATTCTGATTATTAATTTTTAATAAAATATTTACAAAAAGTTAATAAACGATAAATATGCCAATAATACACAGTTTAAAATTAAAAAAATCTACCTTAGTTTTAATTCTCCTCTATAATATTGTTCGAAGTAATGAATCGTATAGAACTTAAAGATTCAAAAATATTTTTTTTATTATAGGAATAACTACGTTTTGAATAAACTAAAGCTTTTTAAATGAATATCTTCTATTTGAAGTCCACAATTATTAGTTTACATTTTTTTAAATTACTTAGTAATCTTAAACTAAATGTTCATATTACTGCCTTAGGTTCCTATAATAGAATTATAGTCTATTACTGTAATAAAAACTTACCGTTGTTTCCATTTCCGTCTATATGTTCAATTCGTAGTGATATTACATAACTCATAACTTCCAAATTATTTACCGTCGTTGTAGGTATTTCAGTCTAAGAAAGACAACTTGAATGAAAACTGATTTTGCTTATGTAAATTTGTATATGGAAGAAGGGAGAAACGTTAATTACAAAGCTTATAACTATAATTGAAGAGCACTTATACCGATTTCGATGACTTAAGAAATTCCCAAAAGCTCTCCAAAACAACCAAATAATATTTAAAGGAAAATTTGGTTAATTTTATAACTTACTATATTTTTGTTAAATTTAATCTTTTAAAAACAAATTAATCACGTAAGAATTTTAGAATCGTTATCGCTTGTCCGGCGGGAACTACATGACATTTCATTGATTGGAAGTGAAGGTATTGCGTTTTAAGTGTCAGTGTGGTTGCATTATCGTAGCGAAAATGAGCCAGCATTAAATTTTGTTTTCAAATTGGAAAAACTCTTACCAAAACGTTTACATTGATGAGACAAGTTTATGGCGACGATTGCCTATCCCGTAGCAGAGTACACGAGTAGTTTCAACGTTTTGAAAGTGGTCGCTGGGCCAAAAAGGACGATCAACATGTGGGCCAATCAAAATCCGTGATATATAATTCATCAAAGATCATACAAAATCATTACTGGCATTAATGGTAATGGAATTGAATATCACCAAAACATCGATTTATCGCATTTTGACCTAACATTTTGGCTTACGAAAGGTGTGCACACGGCTTGTTTCGCACAAGCTGGCTGACGACCAAAAATTGCTCACAGTCCAACATTTGAAGGACGATAATTTGACCAAAAATCACATTTTCACCATAAACCGCTCCCGGCGTTCACCCGATATGGCTCCGAGCGATTTCTTCCTTTTCGAAGAAATTCATTTGCCAATGAAAGGAAAGCGTTATGCAGATGTATAGGCCATTCAAAAGGCTTCGACCGGCCAACGAGATAAAACAAGCTGTGTTGAAGAAGAAGGAATTTATTCTGAATAAAATAAATTTATTTTGCCGAACCATTTGTTCTTTGTTTTTCCTACCCTGTTTAGTTTGGAACGCTCCTTGTATGTACTAGTATATTCATATGTATTTATGGAAATAGAGAGTGAAGATAAATACAAAGCTTTTAACTTGAGCACAAGTGGACAAAAAATGATAAGGTTTTAAACTTATTTTCTTGAGTTGCTCACAAAAACCATTTCACAGAAGTGAGTTCAGTTTAATGAATGAGCTTTTGTTATTTGGATTGAAAGATTTCGATAGAATCCGGCCTATGCTATGGATTATTTACATCCAAAGGTTAACATTATTCTTTGGTATTCCTAGTATAGAATTACTAACGATCAGTTCAAAGCAGTTTTATTGTTTTGGGTTAAAAGACGAAATATTTCTATAGAATACATAGTTAGAAAGTTATCTTACCATAGTTTCCATTTCCTTCGCTGTAGATATTTTAACCTGAGGTAGACAATTTACGTGCAAAATTAATAAGATTGTCAAAACATGTATAAGGTAAAAGAAAGTGACATGAATATTAGGGCCCAACTTAAGAATAGAAAATACAGTTAACAACGAAAAGTGATTTCACGGAGGTGAATTTATTTTGATGAAGTTTGTTGTTATGTACCGAAAGTAAGTAGGTATTTCGGTCTGAGAAAGACAACTTGAATGAAAACTGATTTTGCTAACGTAAATTTATATATGGGTTATCAATGTAATCAGCCAAAATTAGTATATAATAAAATAAATATTTTTGAAGCTTTAAAATCGACACAATTCATTACTTGAATCAATCTTATAGACGAGAATAGAAACTAGGGTGCAT
>NW_017537463.1:25053-32676 GCF_001853355.1 Bactrocera latifrons
ATCTTCTATTTGAAGTCCACAATTATTAGTTTACATTTTTTTAAATTACTTAGTAATCTTAAACTAAATGTTCATATTACTGCCTTAGGTTCCTAGAAAAAAATCTTACCGTTGTTTCCATTTCCGTCTACATGGTCAATTCTTAGTGAGATAACATAACTCATAACCTCTAAATTAATTACCGTCGTTGTAGGTATTTCGGTCTAAGAAAGACAACTTGAATGTAAAGTGATTTTGCTTATGTAAATTATATTATTATGTATATAGAAGAAGCGAGAAACGTTAATTACAAAGCTTATAACTATAATTTAAGAGCACTTATTCCGATTTGGATGACCTAAGAAAATTGCCAAAATTTTTACAACACAACCAAATAATATTTAAAAAGAAAAATTTGTTAATTTTATAACTTATCATATTTTTGTTAAATTCAACCTTTTAAAAACAAATTAATCACATTAGAATTTTTAGAATCTTTATCGATTGTCCAGTGAGAACTTCATGATATTTCATTGATTGGAAGTTAAGTTATCGGATTTTAAGTGTGAGTGAGCCAGCATTAAATTTTGTTTTCAAATTGGGAAAACTCTTACCGAAACTAAACTTACGTTTTAGCTAACAATAGCTCCCCGTATTCACCTGATTTGGCACCGTGCGAGTTCTTCCGCTTTGGAAAAATGCATGCTATGAAGTGAAAGCGTTATGCAGACGTAGAGCCCATTCTAAAGGCTTGCACTCGTTTGACGTGCTTTTGGAGCGTGAACAAAGCTGTATTTAAGAAGAAGGGGACTATTTTGAATAAAATAAATTAATTTTGCCAAAAAAGCCATTTGTTCTGTTTTTTCCTGTCCCATTTACTTGGAATGCACCTTGTATTTTCGTATATATGGAAACAATGCGTGAAGGTAAATAAGGACTGTACCGAAAAGAAACTGCAAACATTCATTTCAATATTTCTCATGAAGTAGCCGTTTGATCACATTCCGGTAGCACTATGTTCGGACCGACATTGAAAACAAGTTTTTGCGGGAAAAACAGGTTTTCGAACGGAAATTGTGTTTTCGTCCATGTAAAATCTGTCAAATGAAAACACATTTTTCGCAGAAAACTACATGAAAACTTACATTCCACTCATTATGATCGGTGCCTGCTCTAGTTTAATCGATTTTTTTGGAAGACATATTTTGCCGGTCCTAAATTGTCACTTGATATTTGTTTACATTCCATATACAGTTGACAGTTTGTATTTGATTTTAATATTAAAAAATGGAAAAGCAAAAGTACAAGAAAAGAAATCGTTGGAGTGAGAGGGTAGAAGCAATACTGATTGAATTGTGGCAGAATAGATTACTGCTTTTCGCGGGCCAAGAAAAAATAACCACTTAGTGGAGGAAATGGCAATGGAGTTGCAGCAACAAGGTGTGCATTTCACGTCGAGTGAAATAAAAACTAAAATACACAATCTTTTACAGAGATATAGGTAATTAAATAAAATTAAGGAAAAATAGAGTTATTACATAAATATTATGTTTTACAGATAAGAGAAGGCGACAGTCGGGTAAACTGGCGGTTCTCCCTCGCAGTGGCCACTATATGAGAAATTGAAAGCCGTACTGTTGCCGTACGTCAGCTACAATGCCGAGAGCTTAGTGGAGGAAAGCTTTCAAAGTAAGAAACATTTCTTTTGTAATTCAATATATTATTTATATTTACATACTATATAAATTTTTAATAAGGTGTTACTGACTCCGAACCCCTTCAAATTTCAGTATTATGTAAGTAAAATAGTATCTGAAAAAACGATCAGTTAAAAGTAGTTTTTTTGTTTTGGGTGAAAAGATGAAATATTTCTATAGGATACATATTTAGAAAAATATCTTACCGTAGTTTCCATTTCCTTCGCTCTAGATATTTCAACCTGAGGAAGACAATTTACGTGCAAAATTAATAAGATTGTCTATACATGTATAAGGTAAAAGAAGGTGACGTGAATTTCAACGTCTAACTTAAGAACACATGGACCGATTCCAATGTACAAGGAAAATTCGCAGAAGATACAGTTCTCAACGAAAAGTGATTTCACAGAGGTGAATTTATTTCGATGAAGTTTGTGATTACGTATTCAGGGTTTATTATGTGATAAACTAAAATTTTTGAAAATGGAATTAAAAACATCTATTTTTGAAAATGGAATTAAAAACATCTATTTCAGCAAATATTAATTAATTTTTTTTAAGCACCTTCTACATGCTCAATCCGTAATGATATTACATAACTCATTACTTCGAAATTATTTACCTTCGTTGTAGGTATTTCGGCCTAAAAAGACAACTTGAATGAAAACCGATTTTCTAACGTAAATTTATGTATGGGAGAAAAAAGAGACTTGAATTACAATGCTTATAATTATCATAAAAGCACCTATGACGATTTCGATAAACTCAGATTCTCAGATTATCCCCGAAACTTCTTAATAAAAAAATTCTATAAAAAAAGTTAAATTTTAGTAATTGTGCGTACAATTGATTGTTGGTGAATTATTAACTCTGATTAATAATTTTTAGTAAATTTATTTATAAATATTTAATAAATGATAAAAATGTCCATAAATTTATTAAATTTATAAAATGTACCCTTGTTTCCTTTCTCGTCTTAAATATTGATCCAAGTAATGAATATTGTAGAATTTAAAGCTTTAAAAATATTTATTTTATTATATGAATAACTAAATTTTGGTTGATTACCTTGCTTAACTAAAAGTTGTTTAAATGAAATTAACAACTTCTATTTGAGGTTCACAATTATTAGTTCAGTGACTTAGTAATCTCAAATTAAATGTTCATATTACTAGCTTAGGTTCCTAGAATAGAAGTATAGTATCTTGTTTATTTCTGTAATAAAATCTTACCGTTGTTCCCATTTCCGTCTACATAGTCAATTCCTTGTGATATTACATAACTCATAACTTCGAAATTAATTACCGTCGGTGTAGGTATTTCGGTCTAAGAAAGACAACTTGAATGAAAATTGATTTTGCTTATGCAATTTTGTATATGGAAGAAGGGAGAAACGTTAATTGCAAAGCTTATAACTATAATTTAAGAGCACTTATTACGATTTCGATGACCTAAGAAAATTCCCAAAAGCTCTCCAACATAACCAAATAATATTTGAAAAGAAAAATTTGGTAATTTTATAACTTCATAGAAGCTTTATCGATTGTTAAGTGAGAACTTCATTACATTTCATTGATTGGAAGTGAAGTTATTGCGTTTTAAGTGTTAGTATATTTGTGTTATCGGAGCGAAAATCAGCCAGCATTAAATTTTGTTTTAAAATTTGAAAACTCTTACCGAAACGTTTCAATTGATGAAACAAGTATATTACTAGAGTATACGAGTGGTTTCAACGTTTTCAAAGTGGTCGTGAAGACATAAATGACGATGAACATGTTTGCCAATCAAAATCCGTGATCACCGGAATTCATCAAAAAAAAGGTGTGTACACGGCTTGTTTCGCACAAATTGACTGACGACCAAAAATTGCTCAGAATCCGACATTCGAAGGACGACTGTTTGACCAAAAATCACATTTCAACCATTAACCATTCCCAATATGCATCTGATGCGGCACCGTGCCCTTTCTACCTTTTCGAAAAAATGCCATTCAAAAGGCTTGCACACCGGCCACAGAGATAAAACGCTCGTTCGGCGTGCGTATGGACCGTGTAAAACGCTGTATTGAAGCAGAAAGAGACTATTTTGAATAAAATAAATTAATTTTGCTGAAAATAGCATTTGCTTTTTTTCCTTTCCTGTTTACTTTGGAATGCACCTTGTATATATATTCTTCTTCTTCTTCTTTACTGGCGTAGACACCGCTTACGCGATTATAGCCGAGTTAACAACAGCGCGCCAATCGTTTCTTCTCTTAGCTACTTGACGCCAATTGGATATTTCAAGCGAAGCAAGGTCCTTCTCTACTTGGTCCTTCCAACGTAGTCTAGGTCTTCCTCTCCTTCTGCTTCCCCCGGCGGGTACTGCGTCGAATACTTTCAGAGCTTGCATGTTTCGTCCGTCCGGACAACATGACCTAGCCAGCGTAGCCGCTGTTTTTTAATTCGCTGAACTATGTCAATCGTCGTTTATCTCGTACAGCTCATGCGCAAAGGACCATAAATCTTTCACAGAACTTTTCTCTCGAAAACCCGTAATGTCGACTCATCGGTTGTTGTTATCGTCCAAGCCTCTGGACCATATAGCAGGAGGGGAATAATGAGCGACTTATAGAGTTTGGCTTTTGTTCGTCGAGAGAGGACTTTACTTTTCAATTGCCTACTCATTCCGAAGTAGCACCTATTGGCAGAGTAATCCTGCATTGAATTTCCAGGCTGACATTGTTGATGGTGTTAATACTGGTTCCTAAATAGACGAAATTATCTACTACTTCAAAGTTATGACTGTCAGTAGTGACGTGAGAGCCAAGTCGCGAGTGCGACGATTTGTTTGATATGGATGGAGATATTTCGTCTTGCCCCCGTTCACTGCCAGACCCATTTGCGTTGCTTCCTTGTTCAATCTAGAAAAAGCAGAACTGACAACGCGGGTGTTGAGGCCGATGATATCAATATCATCGGCATACGCCAGCAGCTGTACACACATAAAAGACTGTACCTGCTCGATTTATTTCTGCAGTTCGAATAATTTTCTCCAGCAGCTGATTGAAGAATGCGCACGATAGGAGTTCGCCATGTCCGAAACCTCGTTTGGTATCGGACGGCTCGGAGAGGTTCTTCCCCATTCTGACGGAGCTTTTGTTGCTTCTCAACGTCAGCTTACACAGCCGTATTAGTTTTGCGGAGATACCAAATTCAGACATCGCGGCATAAAGGCAGCTCTTTTCGTGCTGTGGAAAGCAGCTTTGAAGTCGACGAAGAGGTGGTCTGTGTCGATTCTCCTTTCACGGGTCTTTTCCAAGATGTGGCGCATGGTGAATATCTGGTCGGTTATTGATTTGCCAGGTCTAAAGTCACACTGCTAAGGTCCGATCAGTTTGTTTAATCTTTCACACAATACGCTCAATAGGACCTTATATGCGAAGTTGAGGAGACTTATCTCACGGTAAGTGACGCAGATTGTGGGTTCTCCTTTTTTAGGGATTGGACATAGCACACTTAAATTCCAATCGTTGGGCATGCTTTCGTTCGACCATATTTTTCAAAGAAGCTGATGTACGTAAGGAGTGTGAAATGCCGTCCCACAGTTTTCTAATACCGAGTTGTTGACAAGTGCTCCCAGAGAGCAAGAGTGCAAGCCGAGTCGAAAAGCGTTCGGCTATCTGCTCTCGACGTCAAACCTTCCTTGTGTTTGTTGGAGTACGTTTTTTGCTGCACAGAAACAGGTGCGAATCTTGGCTGCAACAAGATAGAGTCGATGTTAGGACCTCGGAGCAGACGAGCATCTAAAACACTGGTTGTTAATTTTTCGATCCGGAGACAGCCAGATAGCTTGGTGAACCCTCTTATGCTGGAATCTAGTACTACAGATAACCATATTTGGGGCCCCGGCGAAGTCGATAAGCCTCAAGCCATTTGGGGATGTTTCCTCGTGGAGGCTGAATTTACCGACCGTAGATAACCATTCACGGGAGTGAATGATGGTACTCGGCGACGGAGTATCTAATTTTATGAGTTCTCATATTTTTGTTAAATTCAATCTTTTTAAACCAAATTAATCACGTAAGAATTTTTAGAATCTTTATCGCTTGTCCGGCGGGAACTGCATGACATTTCATTGATTGGAAGTGAAGTTATTGCCTTTTAGGTGTCAGTGTGGTTGCGTTATCATAGCGAAAATGGACCAGCATTAGATTTTGTTTTAAAATTGGTAACACTCTTACAGAAACATTTACATTGGTGAAACAAGTTTATGGCAATGATCCCGTAGCAGAGTGCACGAGTGGTTTCAACGTTTTCAAAGTGATGGGGGGGCCAAAAATTACGATCAGCATGGGGGCCAATTAAAATCCGTGATCACCATAATTCATCAAAGATCATACGCAATCATCACTGAAATGCATGGTAATGGAATTGAATATATCCAAGACATCGATTTATCGCATCTTGATCGAACATAAATGCCTAGGGAAGGTGTGCACCCGACTTGTTTCGCACAAGGTGACTGACGACCAAAAATCACATTTTAACCATACACCGCTCCCGGTATTCAAAGAAATTAATTTGCCTATGAAAAGAAAGCGTTATACAGACGTAGAGGCCATTCAAAAGGCTTTTACCGGCATACTGGCGGCCATACCAGTCAACGAGTTAAAACACTCGTTTTCGAGTTTTTTTTCAAAAACTGTATTGAAGAAGAAGGAAACTATTCTGAATAAAATAAATTAATTTTGCCGAAAAAACCATTTGTTCTCTTTTTTTTTCCTATCACGTTTACTTTGGAACGCTCCTTGTATGTACTAGTATATTCATATGTATATATGGAAACAGAAAGTGTAGGTAAATACAAAGCTTTTAAGTTGAGCACAAAGGGACAAAGTATGATAACGTTTTAAAATTATTTTGTTGTGAAGTTGCTAACCAAAAGTGATTTCACATAAGTGAGTTCAGTTTAGTGAATGAGCTTAGTGAGCTTTTGTTGTTTGGATTGAAAGATTTCTATAGAATCCGGCCTATGCTATGTTTTATTTCCATTTAAAGGTAAACATTATTCTTTGGTATTCCTAGTATAGAATTATTAACGATCAGCTGAGAGTAGTTTGGTTGTTTTGGGTGAAAAGATGAAACATATCTTTAGGATACATATTTAAAAAGATATCTTACCGTATTTTCCATTTCCTTGGTTGTAGACATTTCAACCTGAGTGGCTAAATGGGTAGCGACCGAATCGAAAGCACGCATTAACCTCATCACGCGAGAGAGCATTACACATTAAAACACACACACGCACATGCATCAAAACATTACAAAAAATTTTAAATTAGATGTAGAATGATTCTAGTTGGAACACAAGGAAAAGAGAAAGAATCTCGCGCACCGTTTGTCGATACAACGTCGATAGGTAAACGCCTCCGCTTATCGCAGCATCCCGGTTCCCGTTCGCTACCCGCCTTTATATATTTATATATAGTCATTTTATAATAACTTACATCTTTGTTTATGTATATCCGTATTTAAAATATATATTTAACGGTTTAAAAACTACTGTTTTAGTAATTTCCATCTTCTCAATTAATTTTGTAATAATAACTTTTAAGTGAAATTTTAAGGAAATACAAGTTTATAACGATTCTTTGGAATTCAGTGAATTTTTACTTTTAACAAAAAGTGTGAGTGACCTATAAGGTGAGTTTTTGTACATGGTTCCTCGAGCCATAAAGAAAGGCACTGTGGCTAAATAAAGCCAATAAAATTAAGAGTTGGAAAAAAAATAATCAATAAAAATCTTAACCTGTGAGAAAGTGCGGTAGTAAAAACCGAAAAGGTAATTCTAAGTGACAAAACCAAAAAGACAAAAAAAAAAAAACAACAAAGAACATATATGCCAAAAATCGGTTTTGCCTAGCAGCAAGTGCAGTGACCAAAAAAGGAAATATAGTGACTTATAC
>NW_017537463.1:33004-37766 GCF_001853355.1 Bactrocera latifrons
TACTAAGTTTACAAAATTTACTAAAGTTATCCAGTGCTGTGATTGTATTTAATAATAATAATCAACAAAGTGTAAAACATAAATCGGGCGCGGTCTAACAATAAAAACAACAAAAATTATATTTAATATGAATCGGGCGTGATAGTTAGAAGAAAATTACAACATACATATGTACATACTCTACAAAGAAGGAAACGGGAGCAAGAGGACACTAAACAAARGAGGAAATTAGGAAAGGAACATTAAACACAGGAGGACATAGGATTAGAACAATACTAAACACAAGAGGAAACTGAAACGCAAGCAGAAGATAATATCTCCAAAATTATCTAAAAATATACGTACGTTTTTCTCCCAAAACTCCCTTGAGGCGAGACAAAGTAAGTCGTTTCCATTTTATATTAGCATATATAAATATGTATGATATTATACGGTTTTATCAAATATAAAACCTGTATATAATAATCCATTTGATCGATTTCTAAACGGGATCACAAAAAGTTTAAAAAATATATCATGCATATATTTTTTATAAATACAAACGGAAATAATCTACTGCCTTCTAGGCTTATCCTTGTATATACAAACACACCCACTATAACAGAAAACCAACAAATTATATTCAAGTATTTACTTGTTAAAGTGATAGCAATCTTGTTTGTGTTTGAGACTTACCGGTAGACTGGAACTGGACTTTCAATCGATTGGATGCTAATACCAAAACCTAGATAAGTTCTTTGATTTAGTTCAATAGAATTAATTTGGCACTTACCTGCCCCTTTTTTTGGTAAATTTATAAACTAAAAAAATTATATAGGAATTTCCCCACGTAACAGCGAATCAAAACGTACACTCGTTTCTGTTTTGCCGTTTTGATTTAGTCCATCAGCTGTTTTTTCTTTTGTTTCTCCTTTTTCTCCTTCTTCGTTTTGCTTAGGTTGCGGCATTGCCAACCTTCAAAATATAAGTAAGGTTTRTTAGGGCAAAGACTGAACGTACCCACTGACAGGTGTTCCCAACTATTCTCTGGCAGAATTATGGCCTCTGAGAACAGTTTGGGATGTACACCAGAGAATCCTTTTCGGAGGAACTCAAAAATCTTGAGAACGCCTCCAAAAGGTTAACCTGAAGAACCCACCGCTGCTGGATCAGCAAAAATATGCGAAAATGCCGACCAAGCAGGCAAAGGTGGCAAATCGGAGCAACTTTATAATAGAGAAAATCCCAATATTTTCGACAAACTAGGTAAAAAAAATTAAAGAGCTTGAAAGCATGATGTCTGGTCAGAGACATATTAACCAAGCTATGCGTGATCTGGTAAGCTGTATCACAAGCTTGTATGACAAGGCAGAAAAGCAAAAGAACCCGTCGAAAAGTGTTATGGTAGGAAAGGCGTCGCAGGTATTCCCTATCCAAAGTGATAAAAATTCCCCAAAGAGGCCTCGCGAGATATTGGGTTATATGCCACCAACCAAGAAGCCGAAAAACATGAGTTATAAAGTGAAGGCAACACATAGTGAGGTCACTGAATGCTTGCACAAAGACCGTTTAGGAGACAAGCCCGCAGGCGAGAAATGGGTAGACGTCGTGAAAAAGAAGAAACCGATCGAAAAGAGAATCAGATCGAAACCAAACGCTATAATCTTAACAAAAACGGAGGGAGCGTCACATGCGGATATCTTGAAAAAAATAAAATGCGACAGAGGCCTTGAAGAACTGGATTCAAACGTGAGGTACATTAGAAAAACCCTCCAAGGAGACCTACTAATGGAACTAAAAGATCAAGTAGAAAAGTGAGCCGACACGTTCGAAAGCGTCCTAAAAGGAGTTATTGGTGAGATGGTAGTAATACTTGGCCAAAACTCATAATATTACCATTATGTGCAAAGACTTGGATGAGATAACCACCCCTGAAGAAATCTGTGAGATCAAAAACGTGGGGAAGCAAAATATAAAAAATTTGCGGAAAACTAGAAGTGGTACTCAAATAGCTCTTATATGCCTATGAGCTGAGGATGCCAAAACTTTACTCAGGTGAGGCAATGTACAGATCGGGTGGTCAATCTGCCGCCTCCGGGAATTTTCACCTATTACTCATTGTTTTAGGTGCTTCCAACTAGGACATATAGCACACAAATGTTGCAGCCCCATTGCACAAATTCCCCAAGTTGTATGCTCTGTAAAGGGGAGCACTCCATTCTAAGTACGGTCTGTCCTAAACACGCAGATATGCTGAATTCAATGAAAAAATCTAACTAGCAACTAATCTAGCAACTAAATCTCAACCACTACCCTGCAGCACATGACCTTCTGAAGCAGACTGTGCTAGAAGAAAAGATAGATGTCGCCATATTAAGCGAACAATATTTTCAACGTCCGGAAAGCACTTGGAGTAAAGATATAAGTGGCAAAGCGGCAATATGGGCCTGCAAAGGTCAAGCCTTCACATCACGTTCCAACGAATCTCATATCGGCTTTACATGGGCGAATATAGAAGGAAAATATTTTGTAAGCTGATATGCTCGTCCTAGTGCAACAATTAGCGAATTTGAAGATTTTCTCCTGGAGTTATCTCTAGAAATAAAAAGCAAATCGCCAATAATAACAGCGGGAGATTTTCGCGCATGGTCTACTGCTTCGGGTAGCAGAATTACTAATCATCGTGGTCGCCTCATTCTAGAATTTCTGAGTCAAACAAACCTTACGATTTTAAACAATGGCACACAAAATACCTTTCTAAAGGAAACAAAGGTTCAATAATAGACTTAATGTTTGCTAACGACGTGCTTAGCAGGCATAGTAAGTGGAAGGTGTCAGATATGTACACAAGTAGTGACCATGTGGCTATAATTGCTGAAGTTTCGTTCTCCCAAGAAGCGGAACGCTGTCCGAGAAATACCTCTCGAAAACGAAGTTTGCGGCAAAACGAATTTGATACTGACGTTTTTCAGAGCGCCTGGAGTGTGGCAAAGGAATCAGGCGAAAACGCAGCGCACTTAGTATCCGCTGTGCAGAAGGAATTAGTTGAAGCATGCGATGCAACTATGCGCAGGACGAGATACTATAACAATCGAAAGCCAGTATACTGGTGGAACGACGAAATCGCTAAGCTGAGGAAGCTTTGTCACTCAGCTAGACGCCGCTTACAGCGTAACCCGGGAGGTGATAACGAAATCAGCCTCAAAGAAGAATTTAAATGCCAAAAAAAGCTCTTGAAGTCAGCCATTATCCGTAGTAAGAGATCCTGTTTCGAAAAGCGAACATAGACCCCTGGAAAACGGCATACAAAATTTGTATGTCGAAATTCAAAAATAAGTCGTAGCAACCCAAGAACGCATTATTTATGAAAAGGGTTGTCGAGACGTTATTCCTGACACATGCCTCCATTTCCTATATTAAACGAAGCAAAGCTACGGAGCCACCCCTATTAGTCACTGAAGGCGAGCTATCGGCTATTGTGAAAAAATCAAAAACTCCAAAGCACCAGGAATAGATTTTATACCAAATAGAGCCTATAAAGAAGCCATAACTCTAAGGATCAGATTATTTGTTAACATGTACAATGCGTGTATATTAGAAGAGGTATTCCCCGATCCGTGGAAGATACAGCGTCTGGTTCTACTGCGAAAGCCAAATAAGCCACCAGAAGAACCTTCATCTTATCGACCTCTTTGTATGCTCGACACAATTGGGAAAGTGTACGAAAGCATTGTAAGAAACTGCTTGGAGTTAGCCAAAAAGCCGGCGGATTATCAGAGAGACAATACGGCTTTATTAAAAAGAGGTCCACTATTGACGCACTAAGAGAAGTAGTTGATACTGCAAAATATGCAATAAGTGGAAAAAGATGGAAAGGTGGTAGGAAAAAATACTGCGCGCTAATAACTCTGGATGTGAAGAATGCGTTCAACTCCGCAAAGTGGGCAAATATAATAAAAGCTCTACACGATATACACGCTCCTCATTATCTGATAAATACTATAATGAGTTATTTTCAAAATAGGAGATTGCTATACGAGACGGTCGAGGGCACTCAGAGCTACACTATTTCCAGTGGAGTACCGCAAGGCTCGGTTTTTGCCCCGCATACCGCAACCAAAAAATGTGAAAACAATCGCTTATGCGGATGATCTCATATTGGTAGCTGTAGCTAAACATCTGGATGACCTCCGGATCAAATGCAATGACAGCATAAATGGTCTGCGCCGATGGTTCGTTACCATGAGTCTAGAGCTGGCTGAGCAGAAAACAGAAGTCCTGCTCATAAACTCAAGGAAAATTGAGGAGAAAATATCACTGACTATAGGATAATGAGAGATTACTTCACAGCCGCAGTTGAAGTATCTTGGGGTAACAGTGGACTCAAGACTAAAGTTCAAGAACCACTTAGAAAAGCCGACAAGTAAAGCAAATAAAATATGTAATGCGTTTTCTCGAATGATGGCAAATAAAGGCTGTATGCGTTCCAGCCGACTATGTTTAATAGCCAAGGCAATAAGTTCAGTGATCCTGTATGCGGCTCCAATATGGATACAGGCGCTAGAAACAAAGTCATATGCTAGACCAATTAACACAGTATATAGGCTTTTAGCAATACGTCTGATAATTGCTTTCCGAACCATTTCAAGTGACGCTGCTGAGGTACTAGCCAGTATGAGCCAGGTAGATGAATTCGCTCGAATATATAACCTATCAAAGACGTCTACCACAGCAAAAAGAGAAGAAAAAGCATTGCAATGTAGCAGCAACGGTGGCAAACTTC
>NW_017537463.1:38752-46050 GCF_001853355.1 Bactrocera latifrons
AGGCAAATATTATTTAACAATACCTCCTTGTTCTTTGTATTACAAAAACAAGCGGGATTAAATACCAACCAATTTAGCATATCATATGCACATGAATACGACCATAGCGTGCACATAATGTACAAAGGTTATTGACTTCGTATACCGCCTTTACGAGTACTTATATACAAGGACATATGGATAAATCCGTAATAAAAAATATATAAAAATTTATATAAAATCGCAACTATTTAAATACAATAGTGCGGTTAACAAAAAGGATCAACGCGTATTTTAGTAAATTTACGGGAATAACAACTCTTATTTACTTAAAAGAGTTTCGGTTTTCGGTATTTATGAGATATATCTCATCAAATTTTAATTCTAAATTCTTATTTATTCTAAATGAGCACAGACTCAAAAGAATTAAGATCAGGTCAGTTTCTTACAATTCCAAAAATTGCTGACGACGACAAGCAGAGTACACCTGCAAAAACTACACGCTCAAAGCACAGTACAATGCAAAAAAGATCAAGAGATAAGACAATATCTAGATTTATCACTGAAAGTGATAGTTTTATAAGATATTGTACGAGATTTCAAGCTTCACCTATTACCGATTTCACGGAAACAGTTTTAAATATAAAACTAAAAAGTGTTAACAATCTATGGACACGCCTTCTGGCAGCGTACGATACAGTACTAGATACTGATGACGCAGATCTCCCAGAAAACTCAAAAGCTTCGGCGACAGCCAAGTGTGATAACTGCCACGATCAGTACGAGTTAACAAAGTGAATGATAACTGAACAAGTAAGTTTAGTAAGGTCAAGTAGAGTCACTACTCCCTCTCTCAGAGCAGTTACAACACCAAGAAAAGACCTAGGCATGTATCTAAAAGTACCAGCTTGTGATACTGAAGTTTTTAATGGATGTTATGACCAATTCTTGTCCTTTCGGGACATGTTCACTGCCGTTTATAAAAACCCTCTTAAACTTTCACAAGCACAAAATACCATCTCAGGTATAAAACAAAAGGGGAAGCGGGGAATCACACTGCCTGATGCAG
This sequence comes from Bactrocera latifrons, assembly GCF_001853355.1. Classification (NCBI taxonomy): domain Eukaryota; kingdom Metazoa; phylum Arthropoda; class Insecta; order Diptera; family Tephritidae; genus Bactrocera; species Bactrocera latifrons. The sequence goes on from NW_017537463.1 coordinate 39,801, forward strand.
CATTACTACGATGGGAACAATCACTAGTGGAAAGAAAAATAATGCCCACCTGGCAACAGATGAAAATATTCCTCACTATTCAATATCAGATAGCTCAGCTAATAGACAAAAAAAACTATAAAGCCAAAAAGTAATCAAAATGACTCAAGAAAAAACTTGACATACAATATAATAGACACATTAATAAAAGCCACACATTCGTGTCAAATCAAAGTAGTCAATGGCAATCATTATGTGAACTCTGTAAGGGAGGTCATAAATTAAGATCTTGCGAAAGATTCAAAAAATTATCCGTTTCAGATAGAAACAATCTTTTCCGTCAACACAAACTTTGCATAAACTGTCTGTCGAATTCTCATATGACAAAAGACTGTGAAAGCAAATTCAATTGTGTGTACTGTCAACGAAGACATCACTCATTGCTTCGCGTTACCAATTTTCAAAATATGAAGATAAATCAATTTCAAAAAACAACGGGGTTAGTCGCTACAACTATATCAAGTAATCCCGAAAAAAGGGAAGAACAACCAAAGCGCTTCATTCAGAAAATGAATGCAAAATTATTTTACCCGCTGCGGTCATCACCATTGAACATAAAGTGATCCATTCCAACTAAGAACGTTAATAGATCAAGGCTCTCAAAGATCCTTCATATCATCAAAGGTTCAATATCGGCTAAAATTGCCAATAAAACATTCGAATTTTTAAATTTCGAGAATGGGCGGAGGAATTATTCAAAATTCTAATAAAATATGTCCAACCACCATAGTTTCTCCAAATGCGGATATACGAATAGATGCACATGCCATCGTTCTACCGCAACTTACAAATTTGCTTCTAAGCTATGAAGTAAATAAAATACACTGGGAAAAATGCTCACATCTTAAATTAGCAGGTCCCAACTGTCATACCCCATCACAAATCGACATACTATCAGGCAATGACTTAATACCTCAAATAATTCTTGAAGGTATCGAGAAAATCTCCAATAAATTGTTGGCCCATAAGACAATCTTTGGGTGGATTATAAGTGACCAAGTCACTGAAAACATAAATTCTTTCACAACACAAGTGGAAGATATAACAAAGAAGTATTTAAAAAATGAACTTAAAAAATTCTGGGAAGTAGAAGAAGTACCTCAGATTAACCAACTTTCAGAAGAAGACCAGGCATGCGAAGCCTATTAGCAGTCCACAACAACAAGAAATGAACATGGTCGTTATGTTGTGCGACTGCCATTCAAATCCACCTTTCCAGAAACTATAGCTCTTTCCATTCTAGAATCTCAGCAGTCAAGCAATTCCTAAGCATGGAAAAAGCTTGATGAAGAAAAGAGAGCTAAAATCAGCATATGATAATGTAATGGACGAATATCTTGAACTCAATCATATGGAAGAAACTGTACCATATGAAAAAATAGAAAAAGGTAGATATTTATCTTTTTACCTTCCACATCATGGGGTAATAAGACCAGATAAAATCTCAACGAAACTACGAGTGGTGTTCAATGCTTCAAAGTATACGATATACAACCTGATCTCATGTTGCTAATACTAAATTGGCGCATGTTCAAATACGTTTTTAACGGGGATGTTGAGAAAATGTATAGGCAAATTCTGGTTCATGAGGATGACCAAGATTTCCAACGCATAGTCTTCCGCAATTCATTAATAGTCCAATTAGCGACTACAAACTTAAAACAGTTACCTTTGGCATCAACTGCGCACCCTATTTAGCCATTAGGACATTACATGAAGTTGCAAAAACCTGTGAAACAAATTTACCTTTAGCAACTTCTGTGTTGCAAACTCAAATATATGTGGATGAYATTTTATCAGGTAGCCACAGTATACCATTAGCGTGCGAATCATTATCTCAAGTGATCAAAGCACTAAATTCAGCAGGTTTTCCCCTAACGAAAATAACATCAAATCATCCCGAAATAATCAAAATTATTAAAAAGGAAGACTTATTAGATACTGACTTCCTTAACCCTTTCGCGGATACGTCGGCATAATCCGACACAACGAATGGCTTAAATTGGACACGTCGGTATATGCCGGCATAGAAAAAAAAATCGTATATAAACACGTCGGACACAGGCGACGTCTACTGCATTCGTTTTATATGTAGTAGGTTATTGTGTGTCACTGCAGAAGCAATCAGATTTACGACCTCTTGTCCCCAAATCCGCTGGGTTATCTGTACTTGCAACATGTTGCCATTTGCTGAGCCAACTAAGTCGAAGATGTGAGATATGCGATTCGATACATATTATTATTATATATTATTATTATTATATTATCATTACAAGAGGCTGCAAACCAGTTCACCTCAACAGCACTACACTCTGGTGGAACGGTCCCACATGGCTAASAGAATCACAAGAATTCTGGCCACAATCTCCTGCTCGGAATATCATATCTCCGGAAAGTCGAAAAAGAGAAAATTTTCATATCATTCCAGAAGAGGATGATATTCTCCACAGATTTTCATCATTTCCTCGAACACTAAAGGTAGTCGCGTATATGCACAAATTCAGTCATAAACTTAAACAAAGGGCGAAAAGAATATCAAAAGTTTCTTTCATACAACTAACATATTTCAACTTGCAACATGCCAAGGTAAGTCTAATCTTGTATACACATACTCGCTATTTCAGCAAAGAGAAATTAAAGTTGCTGGAAAAGCGCCCTCTCGAAAAGGGAAGCTCACTTCTCATCTTAAACCCATTCCTGGACGCTTCAGCCTTAGCTACAATGAACGTCATCCCATCATTATCCCAGAGAAATCTCGTTTTACCTACTTATTTCTAATATATCTCCACCAGCTTACACTGCATGGTGAGCATCGCTTGATGCAACAAATTCTCCGACAAGAGTTTTAAATACCGCGACTAAAGCCACAAATTAAAAGAACCATTTTGATGTGTAAACAGTGTACTATGTACAAGCGCAAGATGCATACGCAGATCATGGCAGCCCTACCACCTGAACGCTGCAACTATGCTTTACTCTTTACCGTCACTGTTGTTGATTTTGCTGGACCTTTCCAGATAAAGGCCTCAATGGTTAAAGTCTTCCTCATTTAGAAAAGGGTATGTTTCTGTTTTTGTATGTTTCACAACAAAGGCAGTACACCTCGAGCTATGTTCGGATCTGACTACTGCAGCTCTTCCTGCAGCATTTGCCCGCTTTGTCGGACGTCGCGGATTTACTTTAAAAATTATGAGCGACGATGGGAAAAACTTTGTCGAAACCAAAGAGCCACGGAAAAGGAATTTTTACAATTAATGAAAGAAGTATCCCCCGAAATTGTCAAAAAACATGCACCCCAAGGGATCGATTGGCAATTCATACCCCTATGTTCTCCACATATCGGCGGACTGTTGGAATCAACAGTAAAGATTTTTAAGTCCCAGTTAAAGAAAACGGCTGGTAACCATAAATTCAATTATGAGGCTAAACTACTAGACCTATCTCACCACTCTCGCAAGATTCTTCGGACTTCACAGCCTTAACCCCAGGGCATTTTTTAAAACGAGCACCCATTCTGGCCATACCTGAGCCAGGCGAGCATTCGCTATCCTTATTAAACAGATGAGAGCGAATTAAAATCCTCCTTGATTATTTCAGCCGCCGATGAAAGGAAGACTACATAAAAACCTTCACAAGAGATACCGGTGCAAAACTCAGGAAAATTCATCAAAGCTTGGAGACTGCGTCCTTATACAAGACGATTGCCTCCCTCCTACGGAATGGCCCTCCCTCCTACGGAATGGCGCATAAACCAACTTCATTACGGTTCCGACGGTCATGCTCGAGTAGTTGATCTCCGCACCCAAACCGGAACGCTGACCAGACCGCTCGTCAAATTATGCTTTCTACAAACCGCGGTAGATAAAGAAACGTAAAACCGAAACCGCAATGTTAATCAATCAATAAATCGCTAAAACCTGTAAACCGCTTACCAAATCGAAACATACAATAACATAGAACTAAATGTAACTATAAATGTGTGATGTAAAATGACACACTATTCATGCCACAAATGTCCATATTATTGTAAATTTCACACTATATAATATTATTAATATCAACATTTTTCTCGCAGAGTAATATGGACGTGGATATGGCATTATCCTCAAAGCCGTTTGCAGTTTGCGCTCCTCGCTGCGAAGCTGCCCGAACAGCAGCATCCTGGACCGCCACTGCACTGGCAATGCTTCGAACAACGACAGACTCCTCCCCGACACTCCGCGTCAAAGCACGCCAACATCACCCGCATTGCCAGCGTATCTGTATCAAATTCGATGTCCACTATGTCGCCGCTCGCATCGCTTATTGCACTGCGGTATCTTTAAAGGCATGCCGCCGATGCAACGTCAGCAGGTGGCGCAGGCGCACGGGTATTGCCTAAATTGCCTGGCAACTTCCCACGCAACTCAGGAGTGCCCATCACATAATCGTTGCCAARTCTGTRTGCGGGCTCATCATACGCTGTTGCACCGCACTACCAGACGCGACTCCGAGCGACCACCGGCTCCTCGCACCAGCGGTAACGTTAGACGTTCTCAAAGAACTCCTGTGACTGCTTACCGCCGGCGTCGACCCTCTCTAGCAGAATCTCGTCCCTGACGCCAAAACCGGACAACATCAACACGGCGCCATCAGCTTAGGCCGCAATCCTGGCGGTCAACAGGCCTCAGCAGCGTTGTAGCTACGCTACAGCGGCTTCTAGGTGAAATACTCGCGTAGGGGGGCCGGGATGGCTAAATGAGTAGCGACATCACATCATATTTACATCAGTTCACCACACCGAATCGAAAGCGCGCATTCATCTCATCACGCGAGAGAACATTACACATTAACACACGCACAGCATCAAAACATAATGACATTCTACATTCTAATTAGAACAAAAGGAAAAGTGAAAGGATCTCGCTCACCTTTTGTCGATACAACGTCGATAGGTAAATACCTCCGCTTATCGCAGCATCCCGGTTCCTTTTCGCTACCCGCCTTTATATATGTAGGAAGGGAACACAGAAGCGGACAGAAATACTAATTATTACTTCCCTAACGGATTGACGGAACTTGACGAAACTAATGAAACGGACCGTAGCACGAACAAGGACAGATGACAACGACACAGTTCAATTTGATCAGCGCCTCGAGCAAGTTGCTTATATTAAATCTAAGGCTCGTATTAAGTATATAAAAAAACTTAAATCTAAAACTTAAATTTGAGACTAAAACTTTGTACAATTTAAATAAAACTAAAATATTATTTGTATTTAAATTAAAACATTTTCTACATATATTTAAAATTTTTCAATTTAATGTATATAAAAGCCATTTTATAATAACTTACATATTTGTATATATATATCCGTATATATAAATTTTTATTTAACGGTTTAAAAACTACTGTTTCAGTAATTTCCATCATCTCAATTAATTTTGTAGTAATAACTTTTAAGTGAAATTTTAAGGAAGTACAAGTTTATAACGATTCTTTGGAATTCAGTGAATTTTTCCTTTTAACAAAAAGTGTGAGTGGCCCAAAAGGTGAGTTTTTGTACACTGAGGAAAACAATTTACGTGCAAAATGAATAAGATTGTCTAAACATGTATAAGGTAAAAGAAGGTGACTTGAATTTCAAGGCCTAACTTAAGAACACATGGCCCGATTCCGATGTAAAAGTGATTACACAGAGGTGAATTTATTTCGATGAAGTTTGTGATTATGTGCCAAAGGTTTATTAAGTGAATCACTCCTTTTATACGATTACTTTGAGAAAGTAAAACTTCTGAAAATGGAATTAATAACCTCCACTTGAGGGCTACGAATATTACTTAATTTTGTTTTAATTACCTAGGGTAATCTAAAATTTAATGGTGATATTATTCCTCCAGGTCCCTATTATAGAATTAGAGCATCTAATTTAAGGCTAACGTTACTGTCTTATATTAAAACATAAATTTTTCCATACTAAAATCATATCGTTGTTTCCATTTCCGTCTACATGTTCAATCCGTAATGATATTACATAACTCATAACTTCGAAATTATTTACCTTCGTTGCAGGTATTTCGGTCTAAGAAAGACAACTTGCTTGAAAACCGAGTTTGCTAACGTAAATTTTTATATGAGAGAAAAAAGAGACTTTAATAACAATGCTTATAATTATCTCAAAAGCACCTATGGCGATTTCGATAAACTCAGATTCCCAGATTATTCCCGAAA
>NW_017537463.1:46200-53066 GCF_001853355.1 Bactrocera latifrons
AATTGTGTAGAATTTAAAGCTTCAAAAATATTTATTTTATTATATGAATAACTAAATTTTGGATGATTACCTTGATTAACTAAAAGTGGTTTAAATAAAATTAACAACTTCTATTTGAGGTTCACAATTATTAGTTTAGATTTTTTTCAGTGACTTAGTAATCTCAAATTAAATGTTTATATTACTAGCTTAGGTTCCTAGAATAGAAGTATAGTATCTAGTTTATTTCTGTAATAAAATCTTACCGTTGTTTCAATTTCCGTATACATAGTCAATTCGTTGTGTCATTACATAACTCATAACTTCGAAATTAATTACCGTCGATGTAGGTTTTTCGGTCTAAGAAAGACAACTTGAATGAAAATAGATTTTGCTTATGCACTTTTGTATATGGAAGAAGGGGGAAACGTTAATTACAAAGCTTATAAATATAATTCAAGAGCACTTATTACGATTTCGATGACCTAAGAAAATTCCCAAAAGCTCTCCAACACAACCAAATAATATTTGAAAAGAAAAATTTGGTAATTTTGTAACTTCATAGAAGCTTTATCGATTGTCTAGTGAGAACTTCATTACATTTCATTGATCGGAAGTGAACTATGTTCGGACCGACATTGAAAATATTTTGTAAACACATTTGTATGTTGTGGAATATAAGTCGTTCGGACCGACAATGTGTGTTTTCGATGAGTTTTCACTGACAACTATTAAAAGCGGTATTCTCTTACTCTTGCAAGATTGCACGATGACACAAAATGCAAAAATCCTTTACCGAAATATGCAAAGCCAAGAGAGCACCCATTGTAGAATCTAGTGATATATGATGGCAGGAAAATAAACATGGGTTCTGGTCTGACATATTTTACAGCCATTGCAATCAATTTTCTGCGTGTGTTTGTTGTTATGCCGTTGCACCAAAGGAAAATATTTCAATTTCTGCACGGTGCAAGGTTTTGCAAGAGCAAGAGAATCGCCCTCATATGAGAATATCAAGCGACAGCTGTATTTGTATGTGGATTGTAAACAAATATCAAGTGACAATTTAGGGCCGGCAAAACATGTCTTCCAAAAACATCGATTAAACTAGAGCAGGCACCAATTATAATGAGTGGAATGTATGTTTTCAATTAGTTTTCAGCGAAAACTCTGTTTCCGTTTGACAGATTTTACACAAGTTTTCGTGCGAAAACCAGTTTTTGCCACGAAAACATGTTTTCGTTGTCGGTCCGATCATAGTATTTGTATATTTGTCTTTTCGGAGCGAAAATCAGCCAGCATTAAATTTTGTTTTAAAATTTGAAAACTCTTACCGAAACGTTTCAATTGATGAAACAAGTATATTACTAGAGTATACGAGTGGTTTCAACGTTTTCAAAGTGGTCGTGAAGACATAAATGACGATGAACATGTTTGCCAATCAAAATCCGTGATCACCGGAATTCATCACAAAACAAAAAAGGTGTGTACACGGCTTGTTTCGCACAAATTGACTGACGACCAAAAATTGCTCAGAATCCAACATTCGAAGGACGACTGTTTGACCAAAAATCACATTTCAACCATCAACCACTCCCCATATTCACCTGATGCGGCACTGTGCCATTTCTTCCTTTTCGAAAAAAAAAGCCATGCCAAAAAGGCTTGCAAACCGGCCGGCGAGATATAACGCTCGTTCGAAGACCTCGTTCGTTCGTTTGGACCGTGTAAAACGCTGTATTGAAGCAGAAAGAGACTATTTTGAATAAAATAAATTAATTTTGCCGAAAATAGCATTTGTTTTTTTCCTTTCCTGTTTACTTTGGAACGCACCTTGTATGTATATTCTTCTTCTTCTTCTTTACTGGCGTAGATACCGCTAACGCGATTATAGCCGAGTTAACAACAGCGCGCCAGTCGTTTCTTCTCTTAGCTACTTGACGCCAATTTCATATACCAAGCGAAGATAGGTCCTTCTTCACTTTGTCCTTCCAACGCAGTGGAGGTCTTCCACTTCCTCTGCTTCCCCCGGCGGGTACTGCGACGAATACTTTCAGAGCTTGAATGTTTTCGTCCGTTCGGACAACATGACCTAGCCAGCGTAGCCGCTGTGTTTTAATTCGCTGAACTATGTCAATCGGCGAATATATCGTACAGCTCATGCGCAAAGGGCTGTAAATCTTGCACAGAACTTTTCTTTCGAAAACTCGTAGTAGCACCTGTTGACAAGAGTAATCCTGCGTTGAATTTTCAGGCTGACATTGTTGGTGGTGTTAATACTGGTTCCTAAATAGACGAAATTATCTACTGCTTCAAAGTTATGGCTATTAACAGTGACATGAGAGCCAAGTCGCGAGTGCGACGATTGTTTGTTTGATGACAAGGGATATTTCGTCTTACCCTCGTTCACTGCCATACCCATTTGCGTTGCTTCCTTGTTCAGTCTGGAGAAAGCAGAACTGACAGCGCGGGTGTTGTGCCAGCAGATGTACATATATAAAAGATTGTACCTGCCCGATTTAATTCTGCAGCTCGAATAATTTTGTCCAGCAGCAGATTGAAGAATTCGCACGATAGGAGTTCGCCTTGTCTGAAACTTTGTTTGGTATCGAACGACTCGGATCTTCTTCCCCATTCTGACGGAGCTTTTGTTGTTGCTCAACGTCACTTTACACAGCCGTACTAGTTTTGCGGGGATACCAAATTCAGACATCGCCGCATAAAGGCAGGTCTTTTCGTGCTGTGGAAAGCAGCTTTGAAGTCGACGAAGAGGTGGTGTGTGTCGGTTCTCCTTTCACGGGTGTTTTCCAAGATTTGGCGCATGGTGAATATCTGGTCGGTTGTTGATTTGCCAGGTCTAAAGTCACCATCAGCTCCATCGTCATCGATTGGGGAATCGGGTTCTCCTGGCTATGTGCGTTTACTGCCATTCAGCAGGCTGGAGAACTGTTACGTCCATAATTTAAGTATGCTCTGGGCATCGGTGACTCGATCACCTTTGGGGATTCTACAAGAGTATGCTTCGGTCTTGAAACCTTCTGTAAGCAGCCGCATTTTTTCGTAGAATTTTCGATCATTACCAATGCCGGCCAGCTTATCAAACTCTTTGTACTCACGCAGTTCGGTCTCTTTCTGTCTGCAAATGCGTCTCGCTTCGCTCTTCAGCTCTGGTTATATATCCCATCCCGTATGTGGTGTGGTCGATCGTAACGTTGCGAGGTAGGCAGCCTGTTTTCTCTCCGTTGCGACACTCCTTGTCGTACCAGCTGTTCTTTTGTACTTTCCGAAAACCAATGGTTTCGGTTGCGGCTATACGTAAAGAGTTTGAAATACCGTCCCACAGTTCCCTTATGCCGAGCTGTTGACTTTTGCTCTCAGAGAGCCGGAGTGCAAGACGAGTAGAATATTGTTCGGCTGTCTATTCTGATTACAGCTTTTCGACGTATGTCCTTGTGTTTGATGGCGTACTTTTTTTGCTGCACAGAGGCGCGTGCGAATTTTCGCTGCAACAGGATAGTGGTCCGAGTCGATGTTAGGACCTCGCAGTGCACGCACATCTAAAACACTGGAGACGTGTCTTCCGTCTATCACAACATGATCGATCTGGTTGTTAGTTTTTCGATCCGGAGACAGCCAGGTAGCTTACTGAACCTTCTTATGCTGGAATCTAGTACTATAGATGACCATATTTGGTCCCCCGGCGCAGTGGATAAGCCTCAACCCATTTGGGGATGTTTCCTCGTGGATTCTGAATTTATCGACCGTAGTGCCAAAGATACTTTCTTCGCCCAACCTGGCGTTAAAGTCGCCAAGAAAGACTTTGACATCGTGACGTGGATAGCTCTCATAAGTGCGCTCCAAGCACTCATAAAAGGCATCTTTGGTCACATCGTCCATCTCTTCCGTCGAGGATTGGGCGCAAATCAGCGATATGTTGAAGAACCTCTCTTTAATGCGGGTTGTGGGTAAACGTTCATTCACCGAAGTGAGTGATAGTACTCGGCGACGTAGTTTCTATCCCACCACGAATCCCATACCAAACTTGCTCTCCTTTATATAGCCACATTTCTTGGACGGCGGTGATGTCAGCCTTTGTTTTCACGAGCACATCAACCGGCTGGGCAGCGGCACTGCAAGGGATCGGACATTCCAGGTACATGCCCTCAATTCGTAGACTTTATTTCAGTTGCCATGATCGTCATCAAAAGGGAGGTCCCTCATCAGAGGCTTATTGTTCCTCTTCATTGGTACTGTATTTCACGTGGCGGGTTCCCAACCCATTGCACAATCCTGCGGAGGGGATGTTTCACCTCTCACTCTAGATCGCCTTCAAACGGATGTTCTTAGTCGTCCCAAAGGATACTTGGTCAAAGACCGGAAGTAGTATGCTGCTTTAGTTAACGATTAGTTGAAAGTAGTTTGGTTGTTTTGGGTGAAAAGATGAAATATTTCTTTAGGATACATATTTAGAAAGATATTTGATCGTAGTTTCCATTTCCTTCGTTGTAGATATTTCAACCTGAGAAATACAATTTACGTGCAAAATGACTAATATTGTATTAACATATATAAGATAAAAGAAGGTGACGTGAATTTTAAGGCCTAACTTAAGAACACATGGACCGATTGCGATGAAGATTCGCAAAAGAGAGAGAGAGGTGAATTTATTTCGATGAAGTTTGTTGTTATGTACCAAAGGTTAATTGTGTGAATCACTAACTTTCGGACAATTACTTTCATAAATGAAAATTTTTGAAAATGGTATTATAAATCTAGTTGAGGGTTACAAATATTACTTATTTTCTTCTTTAAATGACCTAGTAATCTCAAATTAAATATCGATAGTATTCCCCTAGGTTATAATAATAATTATTGCATGTAGTTTAAGGCTATCATTATGGTTTTATATTTAAACATAAATTATTATTACAATAAAATTTTTCCGTTGCCATTTCTGTCAACATATTCAATTCGTAGTGATATTACATAACTCATAACTTCGAAATTAATTACCGTCGGTGTAGGTATTTCGGTCTAAGAAAGACAACTTGAATGAAAATTGATTTTGCTTATGCAATTTTGTATATGGAAGAAGGGAGAAACGTTAATTGCAAAGCTTATAACTATAATTTAAGAGCACTTATGCCGATTTCGATGACCTAAGAAAATTCCCAAAAGCTCTCCGAAACAACCAAATAATATTTAAAAATAAAATTTTTTAATTTTATAACTTATATTGCTGCTAAATTCAACCTTTTAAAAACAAATTAATCACATAAGAATTTTTAGAATCTTTATCGATTGTCCAGTGAGAACTTCATGACATTTCATTGATTGAAAGTGAAGTTATTGCGTTTTAAGTGTCAGTGTTGATTGTGAGGTTGCGTTATCGTAGCGCGAAATGAACCAGCATCAAATTTTGTTTTCAAATTGGTAAAACTCTTACCGAAACGTTTACATTGTTGAAAGAAGTTTAGCAGAGTGCACAAGTGGTTTCAACGTTTTCAAAGTGTCCCGGGGGCCAACAATGACAATCAACATGTGAGCCAAAATACGTGAACACCATAATTAATCAAAGATCATACGAAATAATTATTGAAATTCATGGTAATCGAATTGAATATCTCCAAAACATCGATTTATCGCATTTTGGTCGAACATTTGGGCCTACGAAAGGTGTGCACACGGCTTGTTTCGCACAAGCTGGCTGACGACCAAAAATTGCTCACAGTCCAACATTTAAAGGACGATAATTTGACCAAAAATCACATTTTAACCATAAACCGCTCCCGGTATTCACCCGATATGGCGCCGAGCGATTTCTTCCTTTTCTAGAAAATTCATTTGCCTATGAAAGGAAAGCGTTATGTATAGGCCATTCAAAAGGCTTGGACCGGCCAACGAGATAAAACACTCGTTTTCGTGTGTTTTGAACCGTACAAAAAACTGTATTGAAGAAGAAAACTATTCCGAATAAAATAAATTAATTGTGCCGAAAAATACATTTGTTCTTTGTTTCCTATCATGTTTACTTTGGAACGCTCCTTGTATGTACAAGTATATTCATACGTATATATGGAAGCTGAAAGTGAAGGTAAATACAAAGCTTTTAAGTTGAGCACAAATGGACAAAATATGACCTTTTAAAATTATTTTCTTGTGAAGTTGCTAAAAAAAGTGATTTCACAGAAGTGAGCTCAGTTTAATGAATGAGCTTTTGTTATTTGGATTGAAAGATTTCGATAGAATATGGCCTATGCATTGGTTTCTTTCCCTTTAAAGGTTAACATTATTCTTTGGTATTCCTAGTAAAATGAATAAGATTGTCTAAACATGTATAGGGTAAAAGCAGGTGACGTGAATTTTAAGGCTTAACTTAAGAACACATGGACCGATTCCGATGTCTTAGGAAAATTCGCATAAGATACAGTTCTCAACGAAAAGTGATTTCACAGAGGTGAATTTATTTCGATAAAGTTTGTGATTACGTATTCAAGGTTTATTATGTGATAAACTAAAATGTTTGAAAATGGAATTAGAAACCTCTAGTTGAGGGCTACAAATATTACTTAATTTTTTTCTTAAACACCGTCTACATGTTCAATCCGTAATGAGATTACATAACTCATAACTTCGAAATTAATTACCTTAGTTGTAGGTATTTCGGTCTAAGAAAGACAACTTGAGTGAAAACTGATTTCGATAATGTAAATTTGTTTATTTGTATGGGAGAAGAAGGAGACTTGAATTACAAAGCTTATAATGATCTTAAAAATACTGTGGCGATTTCGATATGTATTTTCTCCAAAAACTCTACAAAAGAACCTGATAATGTTATAAATATATTAAATTTTTGTAATTGCGCGTACAAATGATTGTTGGTGGAT
>NW_017537463.1:53211-57775 GCF_001853355.1 Bactrocera latifrons
TGTCCATAAAACACAGTTTGAAATTAAAAAAATGCACCCTAGTTTATATTCTCGTTAATAAGATTGATTCAAGTAATGAATTGTGTAGAATTGAAAATTTCAAAAATATTTATTGTATTATACGAATGACCAAATTTTGGATGATTACCTTGATAAACCAAAAGTTGTTTAAATGAAATTAATAGCTTCTATTTGAGTTCTACAATTATTAGTTTACATTTTTTTAAATGACTTAGTAATCACAAATTAAGTGTTCATATTACTGCCTTAGGTTCCTAGAAAAAACTCTTACCGTTGTTTCCATTTACGTCTACATGGTCAATTCGTAGTGAGATTACATAACTCATAACTTCGAAATTAATTACCGTCGTTGTCGGTATTTCGGTCTAAGGAAGACAACTTGAATGTAAACTGATTTTGCTTATGTAAATTATATTATTATGTTAACGTTAATTACAAAGCTTATAACTATAAATTAAGAGCAGTTATTCAGATTTCGATGACCTAAGAAAATTGCCAAAATCTTTACGACACAGCCAAATAATATTTAAGAAGAAAAATTTGTTAATTTTATAACTTATCATATTTTTGTTAAATTCAACCTTCTAAGAACAAATAAAACATAAGAACTTTTAGAATCTTTATCGATTGTGCAGTGAGAACTTCATGACATTTCATTGATTGGAAGTGAAGTTATCGCGTTTTATGTGTGAGTGTTGATTGTGAGGTTGCGTTATCGTAGCGAAAATGAACCAGCATCAAATTTTGTTTTCAAATTGGGAAAACTCTTACGGAAACGTTTACGTTGATGAAACAAGTATATTAGCAGAGTGCACGACAGGATCGTAATGACGATCAACAAGTGGGACAATCGAAATCCGTGATCACCGGAATTCATTGAAAGAAAGATATGTACATGGCTTGTTTCGAACAAACTGACTGACGACCAAAAATTGCTCACAATCCAACATTTGAAATACCATTATTTGACCAAAAATTACATTTTAGCTATCAATGGCTCCCCGTATTCACCTGATATGGCACCGTGCAAGTTCTTCCGTTTCGGAAAAATGTATGCTATGAAAGGAAAGCGTTATGCAGATGTAGAGGCCATTCTAAAGGCTTGCACCGGCATACTGTCAACCATACCGGCCAACGAGATATAACACTCGTTTGACGTGATTTTGGACCGTGAAAAAAGCTATATTTAAGAAGAAGGGGACTGTTTTGAATAAAATTAATTAATTTTGCCAAAAAAGCCATTTGTTCTGTTTTTTCCTGTCCCATTTACTTTGGAATGCACCTTGTATGTTCGCATATATATGTAAACAATGGGTGAAGGTAAATAAGGACTGTACCGAAAAGAAACTGCACACATTCATTTCTATATTTCTCATGAAGTAGCCGTTTGATCACATTCCGGTAGTACTATGTTCGGACCGACGTTGAAAACATGTTTTCGCGGGAAAACAGGTCTTCGAACGGAAACTTTTGTTTTCCTCCATGTAAAATCTGTCAAACGAAAACACATTTTTCGCAGAAAACTACATGAAAACTTACATTCCGCTCATTATGATCGGCGCCTGCTCTAGTTTAATCGATTTTTTTGGAAGACATATTTTGCCGGCCCTAAATTGTCTCTTGATATTTGTTTACATTCCATATACAGTTGACAGTTTGTATTTGATTTAAATTTTAAAAACTGGAAAAGCAAAAGTACAAGAAAAGACATTATTGGAGTCATAGGGCAGAAGCCCTACTGATTGAATTGTAGCAGAATAGATTACTGCTTTTCGCGGGGCAAGAAAAAATAACCACATAGTTTAGGAAATGGCAACGGAGTTGCAGCAACAAGGTGTGCATTTCACGTCGAGTGAAATAAAAACTAAAATACACAATCTTTTACAGAGATATAGGTAATTAAATAAAATTAAGGAAAAATAGAGTTATTACATAAATATTATGTTGTACAGATAAGAGAAGGCGACAGTCGGGTCAACTGGAAGTTGCCACTATATGAGAAATTGAAGCCGTACTGTTGCCGTACGTCAGCTACAATGGCGAGAGCATAGTGGATGAAAGCTTTCAAAGTAAGAAACATTTGTTTTGTAGTTCAATATATTATTTATATCTACATACATATATAAATTTTTAATAAGGTGTTACTGACTCCGAACTCTTTCAAATTTCAGTATTATGTAAGTAAAATGGTATCTGAAAATACACTGCAAACATTACTTGGATTAACAATCCACAGCTTCGTCAGATGATGGATAAATCTCAATGTGGCATTCGTCTGCAAACAATTATTAGAACATTAGCGCAAATTAAAGGTTTTAGAACCAATATTTACCAATTACCCAAAAACCAGTCGCCAATTCAGTTAATTTTCTCTGTTTAAAAGCAGCATTTCAAAACAGGATGGTTGCAGTAATCTCCAGATTTCGGTGCAAAATTCCAGTAAAATTTCGCAAGCCGTAGATTTTCCTACACCGAACATGTTGGCGATACTACGACCACCGTGCTGATGACCCTAAAGCAAATAATATTATAGCCACTCTTTTCTCGATAGGAATAGCTTTTCGGTAGATTGTATCCATTTTTGTAACGGGAGGAGGATGTCACATAATTTATCAACGGAACGGTCCATGCGAAAGTTCTCTCAAAACAAAAAAAAAACCAAACAGATCCGTTCCGTTGGCAATCGTGTTCCCAAAACTGATTCTTACGTTGCTGGAATTAATAATATATAATGAAAACTTTTGCATCAGTAGGAACATATACACATTTTTGTCCAACATGAATTAATCGGCGTCCCAAGGTCCTTTATTAAATCTAATATGATTAGATGTTGTTTCGTTAACTCGGTTATCTTTCGCTCTAAGGCATGGTGCTGAGTAGTAAAAGTTTCCAATGGTTCTCTCAAAGAATTGTCGTTGAGCAGGATATTTATTTGGCTCCTCGAAGCCAAATATTAAGGATTTCACGACTTACCATTCTCTTTGTAACAATGTAAAGACACAAATATATTTGTGAGCCGTCAGTGAAAACTCAGCGAAAACACAAATTTTCGGTACGAACGACTTACATTCCACAACATACAAATGTGTTTTCAAAATGTTTTCAATGTCGGTACGAATATAGTATAAGTACCGTTAGAAAGCGTTGTCAGTTCTACTTCTATTGCTTTTCTTTCTCCGTAATTTTTAATATCATTTTCGCAATGCCTCGAATCAAAGAGGCAAATTGTGCACAATTACTGCGCCGTAAAAAACCTTTCATACAAAACGCCAGCACAATGGTTTAAAGTGAGTATCAATGGTGTGCAAAATATTATAATAAATTTCAATGAAGCCTGTTCTCTTAGAGATTTATCAAAAATTTGGCGAAAACAAGACACCAGTGATCCAAATCTTGAAGCAAAAGTGTTAGCCTTAATAAACCAAAACAAGAATTTTAAAATATGAAAACAAGGCTACGGAAGTTGTACGAACGTTTGTTAAAAGGTTCTGTTGAGTGTGTTATAGTGGACGATGAGACATACGTAAAAATGGACACAAGAATATTACCAGGACCCCAGCTTTATGCGAAACCAAAAGATAGTAGTGTCGACCAGTCAGTGTCACCACTGAAATATAAAAATTTTGAGAGCAAATACTCATGTGGCAAGCTATTTGGTCTTGCGAAAACTCCATTTTCCACAAAGGGTATCTGTCGACAATTATAAGCAGAAGTGTCTAAACCGCCGCCTAATACCATTTTTGGCTCTGTCTCTCTTTGGCTTTCTTAAAGCATAACAACAAAAATAGAGATAAACCCTCCAAAAGCTTCAGAATATCGTCCTATAGAAAAGTATTGGGCAATTGTCAACATAACTTGAAAAGGGACCATAGAATTGCCGAAAGCATCAACGAATCAAAAAAATAAAATAAAATTAGCTTAAGGCAAGTCGTGCTATTGCAAAAGAAAGTGTGCAGAATAATTAAAATAAAGAGAATAATTTCTGTTTACTATTTTTAATTAAAACTGGATGAAAATTCTGATATTTGTTATTAAAAAAGTTACAAGCAAAAATTAGTAAACTCCGTAACATTACAAATAAACCATTGCGTGCAGTTTCTTTTCGGTACAGTCCTTACAAAGATTTAACTTGAGCACAAATGGACAAAATATGATGACGTTTTCTTGTGAAGTTGCTAACAAAAGTGATTTCATATTTGGATTGGAAGATTTCGATAGAATTCGGCATATGTTTACTTGTATTTAAAGGTTAATACTTGGGGTATTCACAACCTGTCTTAAATCGTAAAATTTTAATTTTTGCACTTTGTTGTTGGATTACATACAAAAATGAGTTTACACATTTACAATTCTCAATACTATGTTTTCGGATATTTCACCTTTGGGATATTTACTGTTTTGGATGAGTGCATTTCACCACAGAAAATTATTAGCGAGTTCCACCACTTAACATCAGGGGACACGAAAATAGCAGAATTGAGCATTTTCAGTGTGAAATGACAAAACTTATGCTATTTCCGATGTTACGGAATGTACGCTTACA
>NW_017537463.1:59208-60590 GCF_001853355.1 Bactrocera latifrons
TACTCATATGTAAATTTATAATATATTATCAAACATATGAAATATTTAAAAAGTAGCTCTTATTTGTACATTAATTACAAATGTTACTTTGAAAATAGCATAATTTAAAGATGAAGTTATCAATTTTGTATGCATTCACAAAAACTCGCAAAATGATATTCAATATCAATTAATATTATTGCATGTCTGTAAACGTATAAAATTATATGCAAAAAGCTAACATACGTCTGCAATAGAAATGTAYATTTCTGAGCATAATTTTCATTGAATGCTCAGCTCTGTTCACGCTCCACTGTTAAGATTTCTCCTTCTTAGCTAGCTGTGGTGAAACGCGCTCATCGCATTTTGTTAGCTTTTGACAGTTTACACGCCTGTCCGTTGTTGGACCTTCTCTATAAATATACGTTCTCTGGTATTCTTAGTATAGAATTAACAACGATCAGTTGAAAGTACAATAATTGTCGCAAAAGAAACAGGACTGTTAAACAAAAACAAGAGATTAATAGTTTACAAAAGTTATATTTTTTTGTTCAAAGTAGTTTCCTTATGCTTCGTTGTATGAAATACTCTTGAAAATTTAAAATGTGAGTATTGGTCAAATAATCGGTTACAGGCACCGATTTGAAATGTTTCAGTAAACGTTTTCCCAAGTTTAAAACAAAATTTAATATTTGCTCTTTGTTCAAAATCTATTTTATGACCGACTTTGTGATCGATAACATCGATTGTAGTTATCCTATGGTCTTAAAATTTTTACGAAATGTCAACAAGAGATTAAACTTTTTATTTGATGTACCTACCAATAGGTGGCGCCACCAGAAACAGTTATATTTAAAAAGTTCTGTTTCTTTTGCGAAAGACTTTGTAGTTTGGTTGTTTTAGGTGAAAATATGAAATACTTTCATAGGATACATATTTAGAAAGATATCTTAACGTAGTTTCCATTTCTTTCGTTGTAGATGTTTCAAACAGAGGAAGACAATTTATGTGCAAAATGAATAAGATTGCCTAAATATGTATGAGATAAAAGAAGGTGACGTTAATACTCCCAACGAAAAGTGATGTCACGGAGGTGAATTTACTTCGATGAAGTTTGTTGTTATGTACCGAAGGCTTATAATGTGAATCACTAAATTTTAGATCATTACTTTGATAAAGAAAAATTTATGAAAATGGAATTAATAACCTCTACTTTAGGGCTACAAATATTACTTAATTTCTTTTTTTAATGACCTATTAATCTCAAATTAAATGTCGATATTATTCTTCTAGGTGGCAATTATTGAACTACTAGCGGGGCCCGGTGTGCGTTGCCACACCCATGCAACAATATAATGGAAACTTCTAGCATTTCTATTTTAATGTGAAAGTTCAAAATATTT
>NW_017537463.1:62710-64361 GCF_001853355.1 Bactrocera latifrons
GAGATTCAACAATGGTGCAACAATTGTTTGGCAACGTTATAAATCCGCTGGTGCTTTGAATTTTACCATTGCCGATGTCCAACAATTGTTTTGAAAAGTGATATGCAGATGGATCATTGTTCAACTGAACACGCATGTTAATATTCAGTGTCATAGTTTGAACATGTCGCCACAAAATCGATCACTTTAAGCATGCGTTGATCTCATCTGCCGGTGTTGATCTTGGAATCACTGGTAATGTTTGGCGAAAATAGCAGGACAACAAAATTAATGCACCACCAAATATTCCAGCATTGCCACGTATATCTTTCAATGTCCGATCAAGTGCTTCTAGCGATTTTTTATGAGTCATCGTACATTCATCCAATAAAATGATGTCTGTTTGCCGCAAAACTTTTGCCATTGCAGAATTCCTTGTGGGATTTTCAATCACGTGTACATTCAATGGCAATTTTAATGCGGAGTGTGCTGTTCGTCCACCATCCAATAAAGTYGCCGCAATTCCAGACGAAGCTAGTGCCAGTTCAATTTTGTTTGTCGATCGAATGGCAGCCGAAATCAATGATATGACAAATGTTTTTTCCGTACCACCAGGCGCATCCAAAAAATAGAATCCACCAGTCCGATTGTTCACTGCTTGCATTATGATATCGTTTGATGAACGTTGAATTTTGGAACATTCAAATTTCTCGATCAAATAAATCATGCATTGGGCGATTGGCAGAAGGTTAACCTAATTGCCCTAATGCTTTATAAGCAATTGCAAGGCACAAATCTTCGAGTGCTATTATTGTCTCATTATACATGTCCAATGTAAGCAACAAATCTTGATTTCTTGTACGATGACGCATTCGGATCAAAATGTCTTCAGCCATATAATCTTTGTATTTATTCCACAATTCTAGTGGAGTTGATGGAAAACATGTTGATATTATTATGGCGAACAGCATACGTATATTATGTGGTGCAGAAGCGATCGCTGCATCTTGAAGTGTTAAATCCCAATGTGAGTMATTTTCCAGCAATTGCAAAAGCTGACATGCCTCACGATATGTCTGACACAATTGACCATTAACCGTACGTGAATGTTGAAATGAAAGTGGTCCAGCAACATTAACTAACAACAATCTCAAATAATGACCATCAACAGGTGTTCCTTGTTTACGTCGCTGCCAYTTTTTTGATGTCGCAACCCAAGTGTAGAAATGCGGTACATCCGAATACAGCAAAGTTCTTGCAAATTCATTACTTCCGCACGACTTAATAAATGCAGTTAATGTTGTTGCTGGTGGTTGTTGGGCCCTTTGCTGTACATTTCCATTGGTAGAATAAACACGCTGTCCATTTTCCAAATGAACAGCTAAATGCACAACAGCAGGAAATCGTTCATGAATTCGGAATGAAAAAATTCTCCAAAGAGCTTCATTTGTGCTGATGTAGCGGCCCATTTGGTATTGTACAATTTTATCGTTTGCATTGGGATCCGTCACTCCAAAAACTGCCATATCATTGCCTTTGTTTACATACTTGCAGATGTATTTAATTGACTTGACCGAATTGCAAATTTCGACATTGATGTGTGCGTTAAATGCTTTTGACAGCAATGGGTTATATGGCACTACCCAAGAATTATCAATGACAATGTCCTGAT
>NW_017537463.1:71152-75542 GCF_001853355.1 Bactrocera latifrons
GCATTCTTCAATCAGCTGCTGGAGAAAATTATTCGAACTGCAGAAATAAATCGAGCAGGTACAGTCTTTTATGTGTGTACAGCTGCTGGCGTATGCCGATGATATTGATATCATCGGCCTCAACACCCGCGTTGTCAGTTCTGCTTTTTCTAGATTGAACAAGGAAGCAAGGCAAATGGGTTTGGCAGTGAACGGGGGCAAGACGAAATATCTCCATCCATATCAAACAAATCGTCGCACTCGCGACTTGGCTCTCACGTCACTACTGACAGTCATAACTTTGAAGTAGTAGATAATTTCGTCTATTTAGGAACCAGTATTAACACCATCAACAATGTCAGCCTGGAAATTCAATGCAGGTTTACTCTGCCAATAGGTGCTACTTCGGAATGAGTAGGCAATTGAAAAGTAAAGTCCTCTCTCGACAAACAAAAGCCAAACTCTCTAAGTCGCTCATTATTGACCTCCTGCTATATGGTCCAGAGGCTTGGACGATAACAACAACCGATGAGTTGACATTACGGGTTTTCGAGAGAAAAGTTCTGTGAAAGATTTATGGTCCTTTGCGCATGAGCTGTACGAGATAAACGGCGATTGACATAGTTCTGCGAATTAAAAAACAGCGGCTACGCTGGCTAGGTCATGTTGTCCGGACGAACGAAAACATGCAAGCTCTGAAAGTATTCGACGCAGTACCCGCCGGAGGAAGCAGAGGAAGAGGAAGACCTCCACTCCGTTGGAAGGACCAAGTAGAGAAGGACCTGGCTTCACTTGGAATATCGCTGTTGTTAACTCGGCTATAATCGCGTAAGCGGTGTCTACGCCAATCAAGAAGAAGAAAAAGATTGACAATTGAAGAAGATGTACCACATGAACTAATCACCTTTAATGTCGGCATACAATTATCTCTTACAATGTTCGATGCACCAAATGATGCCATTTTTAATACCGCATTTTATTATTGGATGTGAGCTAAAAAATGCTTCGACTGTGGTGATGTTCCCATGATGAATGTGCGCAATGGATCTGGTGGTGTTTGGAATGGCGGCAATTTTACTTTTCCATTTGCACAACACATGCCAGCCGTTTCACCTAAGAATTTGGCTGCATCATAATATTCACATCTCACTGACATTTGACCAATGTTGGCATGTCTTGCGTAATCGTAGCGAAAGTTATAATTGAAAGCAGAGAATTCCATTTCATTAGCAAGACGGCGTGGAATACGTGCTTGCTCGTTTCATTTTTTCAACACAAATTTTTGTTTAACTGAAATAAAAAAAAATTGACCTGAATCTTTAGCAATTTTTGAAAATAATTTAAAAGTAGTACACAGACCTATTGATTCAATGCTGAGCACGTGTTCGGTATTCGAAAAAAAATCGAACAATTTACTGCAATATAACGAATGCAGGACACAATGGAAAGTGTATTCAAGAAAATCTGTTGAAAAAAAATTCATACACTGCTTTCACAAACGTGTACTTACTGCTAGAGCTTTAGAACCGAAAGAGCGAATAACATTATGCACAATTTAGCAGAATTGTGTTTGACACTTGACGCATCGAAATGCTTGTTCAAATTTAAATATATTTTCGGCGTTTTCTTATACTACTCTACTATTCTTCTTGAAATGTCACCCGCAATGCACTGTCAACGATGCAAAACACTATTTCTTGACTCTTGGGGTACGGGAGGGGACCCCAGCGACGCCACATTGAGTTAGACGCTCAAAAATGTAAATTTTAATTAATTTTGGAGATTTAGAGCGTCTGTTGTTCTGCCTGCATTCTTGTGCTTATTTCTCTCCTCAACTTTATTACTCTGACGTCACCACAAAGTTTCAGTCTGATGGGCGCAATCTTCAGTCATCAGTCTTGCTAGCTAGCTGAGCGGCGACTTTCTAATACTTATATTTTGCAGTGCTTCTGGTCGGGCAAAAGCAGTTTGCGCAACATGATGCATTTCAGAACAGACCATATATCTTTGAAACCACTTGGCCAATGCAATGCAAACTTCACAGAAACYATCTACTCATAGGCCCGAAGGTACCCTAAAAATTTGGAGGGGATTCGTTCAGTGGTTCTTGAGCTATAGCGTACCTTTAAATTGCCACTTATATTTACATATATAGATAGCATCTAGTTTAAGGCTACCATTATTGTTTTATATTTAAACATAAATTATTTCTATAATAAAATTTTACCCTGGTTTTTATTTCCGCCTACATGTTCAACTCGTAGTGACGTTACATAACTCATAACTTCGAAATTATTTACCGTCGTTGTAGGAATTTCAGTCTAAGAGAGACAACTTGAATGAAAGCTTATTTTGCTTATGTAAATTTGTATATGGAAGAAGGGTGAGACGTTAATTACAAAGCTTACAACTATAATTTAAGAGAACTTATGCTGATTTCGATGACCTAAGAAAATTCCCAAAAGCTCTCCAAAACAACCAAATACTATTTAAAGGAAAAATTTGCTAATTTTATAACTTATCATATTTTTGTAAAGATCAATCTTTTAAAAATAAATTAATCACATATGAATTTCCAGTGAGAACTTCATGACATTTCACTGATTGGAAGTGAAGTCATTGCGTTTCAAGTGTCAGTGAGGATGCGTTATCGTAGCGAAAATGAGCCAACATTAAATCTTGTTTTCAAATTGGTACGTTTATGGTGGTTTCAACGTTTTCAAAGTGGTCGTTAGGACATAAATGACGATCAACAGTGGGCCAATCAAAATCCGTGATCACCGGAATTCATCAAAGATCATACGAAATCATCACTGAAATTCATGTTAATGGAATCGAACATCTCCAAAACATCGACTTATCGCGTTTTGACCGAACATTTGGGCTTGCGAAAGGTGTGTGCAGAGTCCAACATTGGACAGACATCTTGTGACCGATTATTTCACCACAAATCACATTTTAACTGCCAACTACTCCTTGCCTATGAAAGGAATGCGTTGTGCAGACGTTGAGACCATTCTAAAGGCCAACGAGCTAAACCACTCGCTCGACGTGGTTTTGAACCGTTTTGCACGGAAAGCAGAATAAGGCTATTTTTAATAAAATAGACTAATTTTGCCTTAAAACCCATTTGTTCTGTTTTTTCCTGTTCCATTTGCTTTAAAACGCAACTTGTATGTTTATATATGTATATGGAAACAAAGAGTGAAGGCAAATGAGGACTGTACCGAAAAGAAACTACACACTTTCATTTCAATATTTCTCATGAAGTAGCCGTTTGATCACATTGCAGTAAGTACCGTTAGAAAGCAGGATCAGTTATGCTTCTATTGTTTCTTCTTCTGCACCGAAAAAAGTCTTTCATACAAAAAGCCAGAAAAGCGGTTTAAAGTCACTAAAAAATGGTGTGAAAAATATTATAATAAAGTTCAATGAAGCCTGGTCTCTTAAAGATTTATCAAAAAGTGGGCGAAAAAAAACCCTAGTGATCCAAATCTTGAAGCAAAAGTGTTAGCTTTAATAAACTAAAAGAAGTAATTTTATGTGCGCGATTTGGCGAATGAATCTAAAACCAGTGCTACTATGATTCAAAGAGTGAAGAAACGAAATAATTTAAAGCTTAAATACAGTGTGTTATAGTGCACGATGCAACATACGTAAAAATGACTCCAGAATATTGCCAGGTCCCCAGTTTTGTACGAAACCATAAGATCGTAGTGTCGACCAGTCAGTGTCAACAATTGAAATATAAAAATGTGGCGAGAAAATACTCATGTGGCAGGTTATTTGGTCTTGCGACCACTCCAGTTTTGAGTTTTATCGGTTGACAATTATAATACCATTTTATAAAAAAAAATAGGTAAAAAAACTTTTTAAGTTAAACGGTTTTATGGTAAACATACATTGCAATGTTTAAGATAAATGTACTAAAAATGAAAAATAATAAAATAGATACAGTCGTGGGAATTATAAACATATGCATAGACTAGACTAAAATAAAACCGTGGGACACGTCAATAGTCTACAATCGTTGATTAAAATGTTTGTTTTGTAATGTTACACTATAATTAGGCAGTTGTTCAACCGACAACGATGGACGTGTGATAAGTAGGGCTAGAATGTGGAAACAAACTAGCAAGCTCGATTATAAGCGAGTTTTGGGGTTTCATAGTGGTGAGCGAGTAGTACTTTTATCATATGTTTTGTCGATTAAAGACAAACTACGAGCAGTGAAACGATTCCTCGTTCCAGCCAGCAGTGTGAATGTCCAACGATAAACTAGTTGAAACATCTCTTTTATTTACTTGGAATGTATAACTATTGGAATTTCCATGAGCAAGAAAATAGTAAGTAATTTCCTTACCGTCTGCGGGCCAACTGCCTAACGACGAATTAAACGATTCTTCTATCG
>NW_017537463.1:86137-88263 GCF_001853355.1 Bactrocera latifrons
TGGTCTCTTATTAACTTTAATAGAAAAGTCTTGCCCACACCAGCTCCTCCTGTAAAGAATATTTTTAAACGTTCTTCAGCACCTGACATTTGATTTTGTATKGACTGGGTAACTAATGTAAAAATTTCCTTTTGTCCTGCATTCATAGACTGCTTAGCCTGTAAGAACTGGTCCTCATTCATTGGCAAATAAGGAACTTCTTCATGGTCTAGTTCCATCGGTTCTGCGTGTTCCAGTATCTCAAATGCGTGTACTTGCGCGAATGCATTTTCAAGCTGCCTGTCACGTTCACGATATATTTCCAAGTAGACGTTTGTTTGTCTTAAACTTTTTTCGTTGGTGAGAAACGCATCTCTGCCACTATTAAATTCTCCTAAAATTTCGGTCTCATTGCGATACGGCATATACTGGATTATTAAACTGTAATAATATGACTCTGGATCAGAAGCTGCTACGAAGTTAGGTACCCGTACTACAGCTGGCGTGTTTCTACTAGTCATTTTGGTGTTGTCTGTTAAAGTTATAAGACGCCTTCTTGTTGTTTGCTCTTACGATGCATAAGCATCGGTATCGATGCTCTCTTCATTTATAATTGGCGGTTTTGTGTAGTGTGGCTCAAACAACATCGCAAATTCTATGATACACATATTGTTAAAATCATAGTTGGGGTGCTCTGCTGGTCGCTTTTCATATCGTTCGAAAATATTGTCACAATATCCTACTGCTTGACCAGCTTCATTAAACTTCAACACTTTATACCTTTGTTCCGCTTTACGAGTATTGACAAAAATTGTTTTTCTCGAGCTGTCACGCATACTCAAATGGCATAGCCTGAATACGCATTCGCAGGCTGAAGCTTGACGTTCTCTTAATATGCGCATGCATATTTTAAAGAGCTTACGCGAGACGTCAGTTTCTTCTCTTCTAATTTGTTGAATAGCTCGAGATACTTCAACATCTAAGTTTGTAGGTTCTGATTTTGACACGTATTTAGCGATGTAATACGCAATCCATATTGGCTTATCACATTTTTAGCAAAGCACCTTGCTACAAACACTTTAATCAACGATTGTAGACAATTGACGTGTCCCACGGTTTTATTTTAGTCTAGTCTATGCATATGTTTATAATTCTCACAACTGTATCTATTTTATTATTTTTTGGCTTTTAGTACATTTATCTTAAACAGTGCAATGTATGTTTAACATAAAACCGTTTAACTTAAAAAGTTTTTTTTACCTATTTTTATTTTCTAGTTTTTAGTTTTTATTTCGCATTACATTTAATTCATTTAGTGCTTCATCACTGCAAGGTTTTTTGCCTGTTAGTTTATTGCAGTCCAACTTCTCTATACGTAGTCCCTGCAAAGATCTTACTCTACTAAGAAGCACGTAGGCTTGACCTTCTTCAAACAGTTTTGCACCTAAGTATACGACTGCGTGATCCACAGTGCTGCCCTGCATTTTATGTATAGTAGAAACCCATGATAGTATTGAAGCCAACATTCTTCTTTCAGCCGTCTCGTAATTGTACTTAGCTGGAAACTGTATGGCTTTCGGGTGTATGACATGTGCTCTGTCTCTTTCGAAATCAATTCGTACGGAAGGTACATCTGTTGCATACATCTGAGTTCGACGAAATTGATGCCAAACGATTTCGTTGATGTAGCCTATAGTGCCATTTACTAATCCCTTTGAAACGTCAATATTGGGGAGGGAGGGGGATGAAAATTAACTTGAGAGTTAGTTCCCAACTGGGGCTTTCAGAAAAGCCCTCAACCTCCCCTCTATCCCCACCAGGGGCTGCGCGTTAGCCATCTTAGATTTCAATTTTGCATAGTAAATTGTCTTCTACTTCTTGAGACATTTCATTTGATACACATGTTGATGGGATTGATAAAACCTACGTTATCCGCCATTTTGTAGCGGCAGCCATCTTGGATTTAAATTTTTTTTTATAGTATATTGGAGGATGGAGTCATGTGTAGAAGTTCATGCAAGTGAGGAAAGTTTTCTGATCGCCATTCACGTGGGAGTGGCCAGAAACGATTCTTTTACATATGACTCAAGCAGCTCACGACTTCCGGTCCTTGACCAAGTATCCTCTGGGTAGCCTAAGAACATCCG
>NW_017537463.1:88718-90214 GCF_001853355.1 Bactrocera latifrons
ATTGGCGCCACGTAGCGAAAAGAAGAAACGACTGGCGCGCTGTTGTTAACTCGGCTATAATCGCGTAAGCGGTGTCTACGCCAATCAAGAAGAAGAAGATATTGTATTCTGTTTGTTGAGCCCTTTCATTTGATGCCCATATTGATGGGATTGATAAAACCTACGTTATCCGCCATTTTGTAGCGACCGCCATCTTGGATTTAAATTTTTTATAGTATATTGTATTCTGCCTGTGTAGCCCTTTCACTTGATACCCATATTGATGGGATTGATAAAACCTACGTTATCCGCCATTTTGTAGCGGCGGCCAATTTGAATTTATAATGATAATGAATAAACATAATTGTATTGTCACCAAAACCCAAAGCGTATACAAAATTTCAGATTAATCGGTTGACAGGAAGAGGGTGAAATATGAATTACTAAATTTGATCCAAGAATAAATAATAAAACAAACGGGGTGAGCTGAATAAAACCATTTTAAAACACATCGTGTCAACATTATTTTGGTCCGATTTAGCTACAACGTACTACGTACATTGCTCTTTGGCTTTGTTGAAGCAAAGCAATGTAAATTTTGTTATAAAAAAAGGAGAAAAAACCTCCAAATGCTCCAGAATTTCGTCCCATAGAGACGCATTTCGCATTGTAAAACGGAACTCGAAAAAGGACCACCGAGTTGCTTAAAGCGTCAACAAATACAAACAAAAACTGGCTTAAGGCAAGTCGTGCCGTTAAAAAAGAAGGTATGCAGAATTTAATGAAGGGAAGTAAACCAAAAATTCGGCACTTTTACTATTAATTAAAAGTGGATGAAGATTCTTATATTTGTTAAAAACGTTACAAACATAAATTAATAAATTCCGTTACATTACAACTAAACCATTGTGTGCAGTGTTTTTTTTTTTTTTTTGTTGTGGGTACAGACCTTAAAAGCTTTTAACTTGAGCACAACTGGACAAAATATGCTAACGTTTTAAAACGATTTTTTGTTAAGACGACAGCAAAAAGTGATTTCATAGAAGTGAGTTCCGTTTAATGAAACTCATTGTTACATTATTTGGATTGACGGATTTCGATTGAATTCGGCCTCTGCTATGGTTTATTTCCATTTAAAGGTTAACACTATTCCTTGGCATTCCTAGTATAGAATAAGTAATGATCAGTTGAAATTAGCTTGGTTGTTTTGGGTGAAAAGATGAAATATTTCCATAGGTTACATATTTATATAGATATCGTAACGTGGTTTCCATTTCCTTCGTTGTATATATTTCAATCTAAGGAAGACAACAGAGAACGTTTATAATAGTCAGAGAACGTTTATCATAGAGAAGGTTCACGTTTCAAATATCGTAACTTTTCGAAGGGGTACTCGGCAGAGATGGTCCAGTTTCATCACAGACAAATTATAAGCGTGTTTCACCCCGAAAATAGCAGAATTGAGCATTTTCAGTGTTAAATGAGAAAAATAATGCTAATTCCAATGTTAACAAATT
>NW_017537463.1:95269-98043 GCF_001853355.1 Bactrocera latifrons
AGTTTAAAATTTAAATAAATGTACCCTAGTTTTCATTCTCGTCTATAAAATTGATACAAGTAATGAATTGTGTAGAATTTAAAGTGTCAAAAATTTTTATTGTATTATATGAATAACTAAATTTTGGATGATTACCTTGATAAACTAAAAGCTTTTTAAATGAAATGAATATATTCTATTTGAGGTCCAAAATTATTAGTTTACATTTTTTTAAATGACTTAGTAATCTCAAATTAAATGCTCATATTACTGTCTTAGGTTCCTAGAATAAAATCTTACCATTGTTTCCATTTCCGCCTACATGGTCAATTCGTAGTGATATTACATAACTCATAACTTCGACATTAATTACCGCTGTTGTAGGTATTTCGGTCTAAGAAAGACAACTTGAATGTAAATTGATTTTGCTTATGTAGATTATATTATTATGTATATGGAAGAAGCGAGAAACGTTAATTACAAAGCTTATATCTATAATTTAGGAGCACTTATGCCGATTTCGATGACCTAAGAAAATTGACAAAATCTCTATAGGACAACCAAGTAATATTTAAAAAGAAAAATTTGTTAATTTTATAACTTATCATATTTTTGTTAAAAACAAATTAATCACATAAGAATTTTTAGAATCTTTATTGATTGTCCAGTAAGAACTTCATGACATTTCGTTGCTTGGAAGTGAAGTTATCGCGTTTTAAGCGTGAGATTGGTTGCGTTATCGTAGCGAAAATGAGCCAGGATTACATTTTGTTTTCAAATTGGTAAAACTCTTACCGAAACGTTTACGTTGATGAAACAAGTATATTAGGAGAGTGCACGAGTGTTTTCAGCGTGCTCAAAGTGGTCATGAGGATGTTAATAACGATCAACAAATCCGTGATCACCGGAATTCATTAAAAGAAAAGATGTGTACACGGCTTGTTTCGCACAAGCTGACTGACGACCAAAAATTGCCAGACCATTATTTGACCAAAAATGGAATTTTAGCTATCTACCTTTTCGGATAAAAGCATGCTATGAAAAGAAAGCGTTATACAGACGTAGAGGCCATTCTAAAGGCTTGCACCGGCATACTGTCAACCATACCGGCCAACGAGATAGAACACTCGTTTATTTAAGAAAAAGGAGACTATTTTGAATAGAATAAATTAGTTTGGCCGAAAAAGCCATTTGTGCTGTTTTTTCCTGTCCCATTTACTTTGGAATGCACCTGGTATGTTCATATATATGGAAACAATCTGTGAAGGTAAATAAGGACTGTACCGAAAAGAAACTGCACAGCCGTTTGATCACATTCCGGTAGTACTATGTTCGGACCGACATTGAAAACATGTTTTCGCGGGAAAAACAGGTTTTCGAACGGAAACTTGTGTTTTCGTCCATGTAAAATGAGTCAAACGAAAACACAGTTTTCGCTGAAAACTGCTTGAAAACTTACATTCCACTCATTATGAGCGGTGCCTGCTCTAGGTTAATCGATTTTTTTGGAAGACATATTTTGCCGGCCCTAAATTGTCACTTGATATTTGTTTACATTCCATATACAGTTGAAAGTTTGTATTTGATTTTAATATGAAAAAATGGAAAAGCAAAAGTACAAGAAAAGAAATTGTTGGAGTGATAGGGCAGAAGCCCTACTGATTGAATTGTGGCAGAATATATTACTGCTTTTCAAGGGCCAATGGAGCTGCAGCAACACAATCTTTTACAGATATAATAAAATTCAGGAAAAATCGAGTTATACACATAATACAATAGAGTTATAAACATAAATATTATGTTTTACAGATAAGAGAAGGCCACAGTCGGGTCAACTTAGGGTTCTCCCTCGCAGTGGCCACTATATGAGAAATTGAAAGCCGTCAGCTACAATGCCGAGAGCTTAGTGGAGGAAAGCTTTCAAAGTAAGAAACATTTGTTTTGTAATTCAATATATTATTTATACCTCTTCAAATTTCAGTATTATGTAAGTAAAACGGTATCTGGAAATACATTGTAAACACTACTTATGTACTTATATGTATATTGAGTTTTTAGACTTTACTTAGCATCAACTAATGCCAATAAAACGGTTGAATACTATCCTTTATAATTATAATAGCCCACAGCTTCGTCAGATGATGGATGAATTTCAATGTGGCATTCGTCTGTAAACAATTATTAGAACATTAGCGCAAATTAAAGATTTTATAACCAATATTTACCAATTACCCAAAAACCAGGCACCAATTCGGTTATATTTTCTCCGTTTAGAGGCCGCATTTTAAAACGGGATGGTTGCAGTAATCTCCAGATTTCGGTGCAAAATTCCAGTAAAATTTCGCAAACCGTAAATTTTCCTACACCGGACATGTTGGCGATACTAAGATACTCTGCAGATGACCCTAAAGCAAATAATGTTATAGCCATTCTTTTCTCGATAGGAATAGCTTTGCGGTAGTTTGTATCCATTTTTGTAACAGGCGGAGGATGTCACATAATTTATTAATGAGACGGTCCTTCGACAGTTCTGTTTAAAACAAAAACAGATCTGTTTCGTTGGCAATCGTCTTCCCAAAACTGATTCTTACGTTGCTGGAATTAATAATATATAATGAAACCTTTTGCATCAGTAGGAACATATAAACACTTTTGTCCAACATGAATGCTTCTCGAAGCCAATGCTTTCGCAACTAACATCTTTTTCTCAGAATTCTAAAAAATGCGATTTTTAGTAATAATTATAAGCAAATATTAAGAATTTGAAAACTTACCATTTTCTTTGTAATAATGTA
>NW_017537463.1:98313-99952 GCF_001853355.1 Bactrocera latifrons
CGTCAATTTTGTTTAAAAAAAGAGAAAACCACCCAAAAGCTTCAGAATATCGTCCTATAGAGAAGTATTGGGCAATTGTCAACATAACTTGAAAAAGGACCATAGAATTGCCGAAGGCATCAACGAATCAAAAAAAAAAAATGGCCTAAGGTAGGTCGTGCCGTTACAAAAGAAGGTGTGCAGAATTATTAAAATAAAGAGAATAATTTCTGGTTACTAGTTTTAATTAAAAGTGGATGAAAATTCTTATATTTGTTATTAAAAAAGTTACAAGCAAAAATTAATAAATTGTGTGCAGTTTCTTTTCGGTACAGCCCTTACAAATATTTTAACTTGAGCACAAGTGGACAAAATATGATGACGTTTTCGTGTGAAGTTGCTAGAAAAACTGACTTCATAGAAGTGAGTTCAGTACAATGAAGCTCATGTTATGTTATTTGAATTGAAAGATTTCGATAGAATTCGGCATATGCTATGGTTTATTTTTATTTAAAGGTTAACATTATTCGTTGGTATTCCTAGTATAGAATTAATAACGATCAGTTGAAGGTAAAAGGACTATCGCAAAAGAAACTTAATTGTTAAAAAAACAACAAGAGATTAATAGTTTTCAGAAGTTATATTTTTTGTTCAAAGTAGTTCTTTGTGCTTCGATACAGCATTTAGCCCGGTCAATTAGCATTTCAAATGAGTGTTTAAGGTCATTTTTCGGAATGCTCTTGAAAATTTAAAATGTGAGTTTTGGTCAACTAATCGGTTACAGGCATTGATTCGAATGTTGGATTCTGAGCAATTTTTGATCTTCAGTTAATTTTGTGCGGAACAAACTTGAAGCATACCTTCCGTAGACCCAATTTATCTCTGGTGATATTTAACTCCATTTCCAAGGAACGCAGGGAAGATTTCGGCTCATTCTTAATAAATTCCTGCACCTCTTCAATATTGTTTTTGGTAATCACTGATTTTGGCCGGCCCGACTTCTAATCGTCACAGAGGTCTTCACGACATTATTTTAATCGCTTAGACCACTCATGCACATTACCACGGGATAGACACTGATCACCATAAATTTTTTTCATAATTTTGAAATGTGTCAGTAAGCGTTTTCCCAAGTTTATAACAAAAATTAATATTTGCACTTTGTTCAAAATGCATTTTACGACCGATGTTCAAAAGCTGCTGTCACTTTTTGATCGATAACATCGATTGTAGTTATCCTATTGTCTTAAAATTTTAACGAAATGCCAACAAGCGATTAAGCCTTTTATTTCATATACCCCATAATAGGTGGTGCCATCAAAAACAGTTATATTTAAAAAGTTCTGTTTCCTTTACGAAAGACGTTGTAGTTTGGTTATTTTGGGTGAAAATATGACATACTTTCATAGGATCCATATTTAAAAGATATCTTGATATTTCACCCTGGGGAAGACAATTTATGTGCAAAATGAATAAGATTGTCTAAACATGTATAAGGTAAAAGAAGGTGACGTGAATTGTAAATTTGTATATGGAAGAAGGGAGAGACGTTAATTACAAAGCTTATAACTATAATTTCAGAGCACCAATGCCGATTTCGTTAACCTAGGAAAATTCCGAAAAGCTTTCCAACACAACCAAATAATATTTAAAAAGAAAA
>NW_017537463.1:100471-106986 GCF_001853355.1 Bactrocera latifrons
TTTAAAATTTGCAAATTAAAAAATGAAATACGGTGAAAATAAAACAAAAAATTTTAAGAGTTGGTAGAAAGAAAAAGCAAATACATACGTGTTGCCATTTTTAAGTGTTCACACACATACTTATATTCAAAGACCAAATCGGCACCTGTCCAGCAATACCCCTTTTTCTTGTTAAAGCACAAGCAAGCAGGATTGCAAACAAAACAAAAAAAAATTAATTTTTAGCATCTTACGTATGCACGTAAACACGCCCATATTGTGCAAGCTCATATATAAAGGTCATCAACCTTTTTCTCCTTTTGCATTATCTCTCGTATACGCAAGTATTTACTAACGAGTACGAAACATTAAATAAAATAAAAAACAAAAACAAGAACAAAATAGTAGCTAAATACATAAGCACCGGGTATAAGGAAAACGAAATACGCGTTCGTTATTTGATACATTGAGTATACAACAAAAATAAAAATTATTTCAGAAGAAAAGAGCCCATGTACACCTGCTGATGCTACACGCTCAAAGCAAGGTGCTACAAAGCAAAAAAAAAACTGAAAGATATTTCATATACCAAATTTATTGCTGAGAGTGACAGTCTAATTCGATACTGCACTCGATTTTCATCTTCACCGATTCAAGACAATTCTGAATCGGTATTAGAAATAAAAAAAAGAAAATCTAAGCAATTTCAGGACACGTATCCAAGCTGTGACGCAATTCTAGAATCTGACAAATCAGATCTTCCGGAAAATTTTAAATCCTCGGCTTGCTCCAAATACGATAACTGCTTAGACCAGTACGAGGAAACAAGAGCTATGATCTCCGATTAGTTGAGATTAATAAAAGTAATTGCACTTACTCCACAACCGAGAGTAGAGCTGCCACAAATTCAAAGCCAAAAAGCGAGTTCGCATTCACCTCAAAGTGCCAGCATGTGATACAGAAATATTTCACGGAGGTTATGAACAATGGCGTCCTTCCGGGACATGTTTACGGCCGTGTACATAAACCATCCTAAATTATCGTAAGCGCAAAAATTGTATCACCTCAGATACAAAACAAAAGGTCAAGCAGGCGCAATAGCCAAGCAGTTCGCTCTTATTGACGAACATTTCAATTATGCTTGGGAATCTCTAAAAGCTCGTTAAGAGAACGAAAGAATATTAGTCGACAAACAAGTCACAATATTAATGAATTTACCAAAAATTCAGAAAGAAACAATTGAACAATGTATAAAACTTCAATCCATTGTTTCAAGTTGCTTGTCGGTTTTAGCGACACAGAATATTCCCACATACAATTGGGACCCAAGTCTGGTAAACATTCGACCGCCGCATTACCAGAAACGTCGTTACTTCTATGGGAGCAATCGCTCTCATCACGAAGGAAGTGCCCAACGTGGCAACAAATGAACATTTTCTTAACTACCCAATACGAAATTGCGGAAAGGGTAAATAAAAAAATGGCCAGAACTGAAAACGTTCAACACGACCTAAATCGAAGCTTCATTAGGCACCAAGCGAGTAACAACAACAATTTAAATCCTAGTTTTTTCAAAACACAAGCGTTCATATCCGAACAACATAAACATACGTCATGTGAGCTGTGTAAAGGAGGGCACAGGCTGAAATCTTGCGAGAAATTTAAAAAACTAAACATTAACGAAAGAAACAATTTCGTAAGAACGAAAAAGCTTTGTACAAACTGTTTGTCACATGTGCATGCGCTCAAAGATTGCGAAAGCAAATTTAATTGCGTTTATTGCCATAAACGACATAACTCAATGCTTCACATTACAAATTTTCCAGCTTCGCTCAAAATAACGCTAATGTTCAAAGAGCTGCGGGATTAATTGCAACAGCAAATCCCGACTTACAAAATTCAGAAAATTGCCAAGAAGCACCATGCTGCTCAAAGGCTTTAAATACTCACACGCTACACAGCGAAAACCAAAGCARTGTATTATTACCCACAGCAGTGGTCTCCATCGAGCTCCGAGGAGAACTGTTTAAACTTAGGGCCTTAATAGACCAGGGATCTCAACGATCATGTAAACTAGCCAATTTTGAAATCACGGGAGTGGGCGGAAGAGTTTTTCAAAACTTAATTAAAATCTGCCCCATTACCCTCTTTCCCCCAAAGCGGATAAGCGTATACAAGCAGAAGCTATTGTCTTAACGCAATTAACCAATATGCTATCAAGCCATCAGATAAATAGCAAGTATTGGCAAAAGGTTTCACGCCTACAACTAGCAGACCCAAACTGCAACACCCCCGCTCAAATAGATCTTCTATTAGGCAGCGATCTCATACCACAAATAATACTCGAAGGTATTGAGAAAGTCACAAATACACTACTGGCGCAGAATATCATTTTCGGATGGGTCCTAAGTGAACTAGTTGCGGAATCAGTTACAACATTGACAACTCAAGTTGAGGAAGTCTCTAACGAGTACCTCAATTCACAATTGAAAAAATTTTGGGAATTAGAAGAACTCCCCCCCCATATCAGTCACAACCCTGAAGATCAGTATTGTAAGGACTTTTACAAAGCCACAACTACTAGATCGGAAAATGGTCGGTACGTCGTACGACTACCACTTAAATAACAATTTCCGAACACACTCGCCCTAGGTCACTCTCGCACCTCTGCAATACAGCAGTTTTTAAGTATGGTAAGAAACCTACTTAAAAAGGGTGAACTCAAATCAGAAAATGATGGTGTGTTAGAAGAATACCTCCTAATCATATGGAGGAAGTAAACCCAGGGGAGAAAATCGTCAACGGCAAATACTACTCCTTCTATCTGCCGCATCACGCAGTAGTAAAGCCAGACAAAAAAATAACAACAGTAAGAGTTGTTTTTAATGCCTCAAAAACCACCAGTTCAGGAAATTCCCTAAATGATATCTTATTTACGGAACCCACACTCCAACCAAATTTAATGCTTTTGATATTAAACTGGCGTATTTTCAAATACGTATTCAATGGGGATGTTGAAAAAATAAATCTGCAATTAGTCGTACGTGAAGACGACCAAGATTTTCAACGGATTATGTTCCGAAGATCCCCCACCAGTCCTTTAAACGACTTCAAATTAAAGACAATTACATTTGGCGTTAACTGTGCACCATATCTAGCCATTCGAACACTCCACGAATTGGCAGACAACACAAAGTCCGAATTTCCTCTGGCAACTGAAGTGTGGAAAACTCAAACGTATGTATACTGCGCTGCTATCTATGTGCGCACGCAAAGTGACACTACGACCACAAGCCACTTATTAGTAGCAAAAGCAAAGGTGGTACCTTTAAAAACTATAAGTCTCCCACGACTTGAGTTATGTGGCGCACTACTACTTTCTAAATTAGTAGCCATGGTGCAAATGCATTTAAACATGACAAAATGCAAACTATATATGTGGTCCGATTCAGAAATTATACTAGCCTGGTTGGAAAAACCACCACATGCATGAAAGACGTATATTTCTAACCGAACGTCTCAAATACTTGACCTAGTGGGATCAGTCAAATGGCGTCACGTAGCCAGTGCTGACAATCCTGCCGATCTAGGTACAAGAGGGTGCAAGCCACTGCACCTTGCCACCACCACCCTCTGGTGGAATGGCCCCCGATGGTTGATATAATCTCCGGATTCTTGGCTACAATCTCCCATGCGCAACATTATCACCCCAGAAGGGCGAAAAATCGCCACCTTTCACACCTTATTGGATGATACCGACATCCTTGAACGATTTTCATCGTTTTCAAGAGCTCTCAGAGTAGTTGCTTATATGTTCAAATTTATAGAACAGCTCAAAAGCAAAGTCAAGGGATCACTCAAGGTAAGTAATAAGTGCCCTGCAATTATATTGTCTGCTAGTCGTACAGCTAAAGTTCCAGGTCGAATAATATTACTAATAGTTTCGATACATACTATAAATGGCATAAGGACTGCTGGAGTTCCTTGAGGGACTAGATGCGCAAATACATGCTGTGTATGATTAATTCATCCGTAGAACAGCTCAAAAGCAAAGTCAAGGGATCACATAATTTCCCATGCAACACAGTGACGCACCTAGAGTTACAAAAAGCAAAGGTCGCACTAATCTCAAATACACAAGCGCGCTGCTTCAGCCGCGATATATCACTACTAAGAGAATCGAAGCCGATTGACAAAAAGAGCTAACTCTTAGTACTAAATCCGTTTCTGGATACGAAAGGTCTGCTTCGTGCTAATGGTCGTCTTGCTAACTCAAACCTGACATATAACGAATGCCATCCTCTAATAATATCAGAGAAGTCTCGACTTGCAACATTGCTACTCAAGTATACACACATACTA
This sequence comes from Bactrocera latifrons, assembly GCF_001853355.1. Classification (NCBI taxonomy): domain Eukaryota; kingdom Metazoa; phylum Arthropoda; class Insecta; order Diptera; family Tephritidae; genus Bactrocera; species Bactrocera latifrons. The sequence continues at coordinate 104,813 of NW_017537463.1, forward strand.
ATGTTGCACGCGGAACAACGCCTAATGCAACATATAACCCGCCAAGAGGTCTATATTCCCCGACTTAAGCCTCAAATAAAAAAGTGCATTTACATGTGCCAGATCTGCACTATGCATAAACAGAAGGTGAGGACGCAGATTATGGCAGCACTTCCACCGGAACGCTGCAACTTCGCTCTGCCTTTCACCATTACAGGTGTCGATTTTGCTGGGCCTTTTTAAATAAAGGCGTCCATGCTAAGGTCTCCCACACTAATGAAAGGCTACGTGGCTGTCTTTGTCTGTTTTACGACAAAAGCAGTGCACCTAGAGTTATGAACTAATCTGACAAAAGAGGCTCTTCGCGCGGCATTTGCTTGCTTTGTCGGACGATGCGGTTTTCCGTCCAAAGTTATGAGCGACAATGGAAAAACCTTTATCGGGGCTCAAAGAGCCACAGAAAAACAGTTTGTGGACTTTATTAAACAAGCCTCCCCTGAGATTGTACAAAAGTACGCTCTCCAAGGCATTAATTGGCAATTCATCCCCCCAAGAACTCCTCATATGGGTGGTCTGTGGGAATCAGCTGTAAAAAGCTTCAAATCCCACTTAAAAAAGGTAGCTGGTAGGAAAACATCAGAAAATGCGCCAAAGCTTGGAGATTGTATACTTATTAACGACGATTGTCTCCYACCTACCGAGTGGCGACTTGGCCGTATAGAAAAGCTCCATTACGGCTCAGACTGTCACAAATAATTCGAACATAATGCCCAAAGACAAACAAAATTCAATCAAACAATGAAAATAAATCAATAAAAGCGCAAAACGCAACTAACCGTTAACAATAACAATAAAAATTACAGAAATGGTCGGTCAATACGACGACCCAGTCATGCCACACAATATGGCACAATCGCACATTCCATTTATATACTACCATGTATATTCAAGTACAATTTTTTACAGAGATCAAGATGGACGTGGACATGCCTACTATAAAAACCCCAACTGTTCGGTCGGCAACGCACGTGGCACGTACTGGGCCTACCCCTACACCCAGACCCAACCAATGCTACTGCATCAACTACCGCTCTGGTAGTGGCTCACGAGCAGCCCCATCAACGCTATCCGCGCAAGCCGAGCCGCGTCGCATCCGATGCCCGCTATGTCGCCGAAAATACCGACTACAGCACTTTGGACTCTTTAAGCAGTTATCGCCGACACAACGACAGCGTGTTGCTCAGACACATGAGCACTGCCTCAACTGCCTGTCGCACACACATGTGACGCAAGAGTGCGCCTCCGACGATTTATGCCACACGTGTGGAAGACCACATCACACGCTGCTGCACAGGACCCCACGCCGCAATGTAGGTCGGCCAGTTGCCTCAAGCACGGGTAGATCAAGGCAAGCAACCCGGACGGTACGACGCCGAACCACTGCAGCTCGGCTTGATCCCATCAATGGTGTCCGCACCACATTGCTAGGCTGAATAATCGCCTAGGGGGCTGGGATGGCTAACTGAGATAAGCCGCCCCCACCCTTCATGCCACTACACCAATACACCACACACACAGAATCCACATTCCACAGGACCCACATATCAATATCATTCACACGCGAGAACACATCCACACACGCCACACTGGTCAAAAAGGGTCATCGCCTCGAAGCACGTCGCCGTTGTATTCCTCGCCTTTTGATCGCCGTAAAGATCATTATAGTTTTACACAATTGTTAAAATAAAGAAACGGATTGAAGTTAATTAACTTGTTAATATTGGAAAATCGAAGTTAATTAAATCAGCATTGAAATCACTATTATATAGCTTAGCCGCGTGTCTTATTTCAATTAAGTGAAAGTGGTAAGTGGTAAAACACAAAGTGAAGTCACTTAGGCATGCTGCTATAAACAGAATTTTTAAAACCAAATTAATCACATTAGAATTTTTAGAATCTTTCTCGATTGTCCAGTGAGAACTGGCCGGCGTCGATGACCTAAGAAAATTGCCAAAAGCTCTCCAACACAACCAAATAATATTTAAAAAGAAAAATTTGTTAATTTTATAACATATCATATTTTTGTTAAATTTAACCTTTGACAAGTAAGGAAGGGCTAAGTTCGGGTGTCACCGAACATTTTATACTCTCGCATGATAAAGTGATAATCGAGATTTCAGGCGTGGTTGTGAACC
>NW_017537463.1:107386-109714 GCF_001853355.1 Bactrocera latifrons
ATGCGATCCTTTGTGCCAAATTTCATTTTAATATCTTTATTTATGGCTTAGTTATGACACTTTATAGGTTTTCGGTTTCCGCCATTTTGTGGGTGTGGCAGTGGGCCCATTTGGCCCATTTTCGAACTCAACCTTCTTATGGAGCCAAGAACTACGTGTACCAAGTTTCATCATGCTATCTCAATTTTTACTTAAGTTACAGCTTGCACGGACGGACGGACAGACGGACAGATGGATTTCAACTCTACTCGTCACCCTGATCACTTTGGTATATATAACCCTATATCTGACTCTTTTAGTTTTAGGACTTGCAAACAACCGTTAYGTGAAAAAAACTATAATACTCTCTTTAGCAACTTTGTTGCGAGAGTATAAAAAACAAATTAATCACATAAGCATTTTTAGAATCTTTAACGATTGTCCAGTGAGAACATCATGACATTTCATTGATTGGAAGTGAAGTTGCGTTGCGTTTAAGTGTCAGTGTGGTTGCGTTATCGTAGTGAAAATGTTTTTTCAAATTGGTAAAACTCTTACCGAAACGTTTACATTGATGAAACAAGTTTATGGCGATGATTGACTATACCGTAGCAGAGTGCACGAGTGGTTTCAACGTTTTTAAAGTGGTCGTGAGGACATAAATGACGATCAACATATGGGCCAATCAAAATCAGTGATCACCGGAATTCATGAAAGATCATACGAAATCATCACTGAAATTCATGGTAATACAATCGAACATCTCCAAAGCATCGACGTATCGCATTTTGACCGAATAGTTGGGCTTGCGAAAGGTGTGTGCACGGTTTCTTGCGCACAAATTGACTGACGATCAAAAATTGCTCAGAATCCAACATTCGACAGACATCTTGTGACCGATTATTTGACCTTAAATCACATTTTAACTGTCAACTACTCCTTGCCTATGAAAGGAAAGCGTTATGCAGACGTTGAGGCCTTTCTAAAGGCCAACGGGCTAAAACACTCGCTCGACGTGCTTTTGAATCTTTTTGCGCGGCTTTATTAAAGCAGAAGGAGGCTATTTTTAATAAAATAAACTAATTTTGCCAAAAAACCATTTGCTCTGTATTTTCCTGTCCCTTTTGCTTTGTTTATATATGTACTAGCAAATACCCGGCGTAATTTGTTACGTAGTTTAAAATGCGTATGTAGTTTAAAATGCAAATAAAATAATACCTTTGTTCGTTCATGTAAACACACATACATGAGTATAATGTGTAACTTATGTTAGACTTACAAATATTTACTACCCATATTTGAATTAATTTTAAATTCATTAACGTTATAAATAATTTGTTTATTAAATTCTTTTTTACAGAAAAATTAAAAATAGATAACAAAAAGGTAACAATTCAAAACTCTTACATAAAATAAATAGGATTGTATAGAGCAAATATTAATTCAAGATATGAAATAAGGTGTTCTATAATTGATGTATTTTGGAACAATAACCAAAAAGGATATATTTTAATTATTAAAAACTTCAGTGAATACAACATTTTTATACTCTCGCAACAAAGTTGCTAAAGAGAGTATTATAGTTTTRTTCACATAACGGTTGTTTGTAAGTCCTAAAACTAAAAAAGTCAGATATAGGGTTATATATACCAAAGTGATCAGGGTGACGATTAGAGTTGAAATCCGGAAGTCTGTCTTTCCGTCCGCCCGTCTGTCCGTCTAACTTGAGTCAAAATTGAGATATCACGATGAAACTTGGTACAAGTATTTCCTTGCTCCATAAGAAGGTTAAGTTCGAAGATGGGCAAAATCGGCCTACTGCCACGCCCACAAAATGGCGGAAACCGAAAACCTATAAAGTGTCATAACTAAGCCATATTTGGAGCATATTTGGGCGTAATTTCTTTGGAAAAGTGGGCGTGGCCCCGCCCCCTACTAACTTTTTTGTACCATATCTCGGAAACTACTATAGCTATGTCAACCAAACTTTATGGAGTCGTTTCTTTTAGGCATTTCCATATACAGTTTAAAAATGAAAGATATCGAATAATAACCACGCTCACCTCCCATACAAAGGATATGTTGAAAATCACTTAATATGCGTTAACCGACTAACAAAAAACGTCAGCAACACTAAATTTTACGAAAGAAATGTCAGAAGGAAGCTGCATACAGACTTTTTTTAAAAATTGAAAATGGGAGTGGCGTCGCCCACTTATGGGCCAAAAACCATATCTCAGGAAGAATTTGACCGATTTCAATGAAATTCGGTATATAATATTTTCTTAACACCCTGATGACATGTACCAAATATGGGTGAAATCGGTTCACAACCACGCCTGAAATCTC
>NW_017537463.1:110171-113977 GCF_001853355.1 Bactrocera latifrons
AAATTGGGAGGCTTAAGATTTCGTAGAAGGATTMTTGGCGTACCAATTTTAAGTTCTAGTTGAAATGGAGATAGTCCCGAGGGATTAGGAGAGTTAAGAAACTCCGTTGGATAGTGAACAACGTCTCCTTCATCTATCACTGCGTCAAATGAATTGTAACTTTTATATTCTGATAATATTCTTTGACACGCGGCTTTGTTAATTTCGTCTGCAGCGGAATTCGTCGAAGTAATTATAGCCCGCTCATATAACCACTTAGAGTCCTTGTGGTGCAAATTAATAACATCTGGTTACACGTTATCAATAAGTTGGTCAACTGTTCTAACACAGGTTGCTGCAATATCTGACATTATTATATAACCATCTTTGGTGACAGATTTACAACCGTTACCTATTTTAAGTAGGAATCGTCCCATATTATTAGCGATACTTTCTGAAGTATTTCGGCCATAGGGCTATTTTTCTTGATCGAACAAGTACACCTTTGTTCCCGTAACAAACTAAGTGGTAGCTTAAACTTAGAATGAGCAGTTCTTCCTACACACAGAAGAGTAGCAGCTATACCTGAAGATGCAACTGCAACAGCAATTTTGCCTTCCCCTCTTATAGTATATTACTCGTTGCTCTGACGTTAGCTTTAGTTCATTTGTTAGTAAAAATTGCTGTAGGTCATGGGTATTATACGTTGCGTGTAATAAATGTGGTCTAAGTTTGAGTTACTTCGACTTGGTTCAGGCAAACTGAAATCCTTTAGGTGTTTTTCTCCGTAAAATAAACTAAATTCTCAAGTAAAATTAGTCCTGTATTAAAAAGGTCATCAGTAAACTCTATCTCAGGATCATTACTACTCTCGCGAATGTTATGTAAAATATCTGCACATAAATCTTTGCAGAATAAATTCCATAATCCTTCCGGATCAGAAATTTCGCAATAAGTAAGCATTATCGCAAAAATGCGCATATGCGCTATCAGAAATGGTGGCATCAAACAATGTATTCTTCCAGTGGCTATCGTCCTGTAGCAATTGTCGTGCTTGGCAAGCCGCCTGACATGTTGAATATAGTTGACCATCTACTCGCCGTAAATTAGTGAAAGATGTCGGTCCTCGAAAATGATGCAGGAATAGTCTAATGTAGAAGCATTCTGAGTAATTGGAATGTATTGTGTATACCCTTCCTAACGCAGTATCCCGCTTAATACCGGGATGATTAGGGACATTCTGTCCACGTTTTCTATGTTGCCATTTTTTATTAGTCCAGGTGTAGAATGTGGGTACTTCAAAATACAACAAAGCTTTTGCAAAATTATCAACGAAACAAAAGGAAAAAAATGATGTCAAAGTCGTTTGTAGTGGTTGCTGTAGCACGTGTTCAACATTATTCGGTGTGAAGTAAACTTTTTGTCCATTTTCTAAGTGAACAGATAAATGTAAAACTGTTGAGAAACGCTAATGAACCGAAAATGCCAAAAACCTCCAAATACCCTCCGATGTACTTAGATATCGTCCATTAAAAAAATTTTGCACCTCGTCTTTATTGTTCTGAACAGAAAAGGTCGTCGCTGCCTTTGTTGACATATTTACAAATGTATTTAATTGCTTACACAGAATGGCAGTACTCTACATTGATGTGTTCGGAGAAACACCTGGAAAGAACGGGGCAATATGGAACAATCCATCGATTGTCGACTTTGTACCCAGAGGCAAGTAAATGGGTATGTCCACTATCCGCTGGAGACTTTCGCCTATATTTTGGACATCCATTTTCTCCGGTCTGAGTGTGCTGCAGAAACGCGCGCGGGTATCTTTTCGAGCATCATCCATTCGACATGCAGGGTGCTGATGGGTTATTAGACCCACATGGACCGTGGATCATATTTTTAGTAACAATATCATACAGCAAAGGATCTACTTCTTTATTTGGAATTTCCGCTGATATAATCCGATCCATTTCCATCGGGTAGAACTTTTGCCGTTTTTTGCCATTCAACTATAAACATATGGCCCCTAACCTTCCCAAAAATTTATTATTTCGTAATTATACCCATGAGTTGTTGTAGTTCAATATGGAATATTCTTGAAACAATGTCATGACGCTCACATAGTCGATGATTTGGAAACAATTCGTTTTTGATATCACTCTCTTCTGGATTACATGTAAAATTTACAAATAAGTCAGGTCTACCATAATGACGGATATATAAGAGTGCATCTTGTGTCCGTTCATGCAAATATCGAGGTGACCTAGTAAACGACGAAGGCAAAATTACCAACTGGCCAATATTTTCGGGATTGCGATCTTCGTTAACCGCATCTCTTAGGTGTATATAATTTTCTGCACATAACATCTTTTGATGTCCTCGTATAAAACTCAGCCTTTCCGTAATCATTTTAGCAGCCATGTACACACAGTATTGGTTGAAGAGTTATCCATACCTATTAATCGCATTAAAGCTATCTTCCCTTACCATAATTCCATATTCGTAAAATTGCATACACGAAATTGTTTTTTGTGGAATAAGCGCCCCACTGTTTGTATAAGTTTGCGGTATATTAATACAATAACCGTCCTCACCATTCAAAAATATAAGAGGGTACTGCAAGGGATCATATGAACGATGAAGTTCTGATACCCTATGGAGAGTGTTGTCATGTGAATGTAAAATAATAACACGCGGGCCAGAATTTTCTAACATACACATTATTTGCTCGAAGAATTTCTTGAATTGATTTCAAAATGTCTCGTTGAAGAGTTCGTGTAGCACTTTGACGTGAAGAAAGTTGTTCCTCTTCGGACGAAAAATATATTTGCAAAAATTTTGGAGTTGTGCTCCGCGCTAGCAATAAACTCCCAATAACGTGGTAAACTTGTCTATGCATTTTAAACGTTGGCATGGAATTACCCTCTCTAACTTCATTACCACCAAACGAAGTCATAGCGAAACAACCATTGTATTTTCTTATATTTTTTTTAAAGTGACAGGAYGACTGATGCTCGCCTGTAAGCAGCGCTTTGATTGTCTGCGGAGGCTCAAACATATATATTTGTTTTACATGGCTCTTGCTAAAATACATTCCTGGTGCCTCTTTCACCCACTTTTTAGCCTTACAAAAATTGCAAATGCCATTCATTCGATCAACGAATAAAAGGGAATGGTCCAAATAATTACAATCCTGTCTATAGTTAAACGCTGATTTGAAAGCAATCGCCTCTTGTCTATTCTGCATCATTTGCAACCTTACATTCTCTACGCGATTTACACTCCTGTCGACCGATATATAAACCATATATTTATTATTAACCAAATTAGTTCGCTTAAATCTAATCTTTATCTTTTGATTTAAAGACAATAAATTTCCAATTTTACTCTACCCTTTGCAGAATACGATCATAAATATAATAAAGTTAGAAGAAACCAGCAAGTATTTCGCAGACACACATGAAAACCACATTACATCTTAATATTTGATTTTATTGGTTTTTGAATGTTCCTTACGGAGAGCGTTCTGTTTTTATTTTCAATGTGCTTTGTTACAAAAAAGTACAAAGACAATAAGAAAAGCAATTCAACCAACGGTGCGTTGCTGCAAAATAAGTAACTGTAAGACAGAGTAAATATAGTTGACACTGTATTTACATATCTACATACATGCATACATACGGCAATTTATGCGAGCGTTTGATTGTGCTGTTTACCGCAGAGAACGTATATTTATAGCAGAGAACGTTTATCATAGAGAAGGTTCACGGCGCGGAGATCGTAAAAATATTTTTGGCTAACTCGGTCGAGATGAGCCAGTTTCACCA
>NW_017537464.1:0-3867 GCF_001853355.1 Bactrocera latifrons
CTGTCAACAGTGACGTGAGAGAAAAATTGCGAGTATGACGACTGTTTGTTTGATGACAGGAGATATTTCGTCTTACCCTAGTTCACTGCCAGACCAGTTAGCTTTGCTCCTAGTTCAGTCTGGAGAAAGTAGAACTAACGCCGCGGGTGTTGAGCCCGATGATATTAATATCACATTATATGCCAGCAGCTGAACACTCTAGAAGATGGTACTTTCTCTATTTAGTTCTGCAGCTCGAATTATTTTCACCAGAAGAAGGTCGAAGAAGTCTCACGATAGGGAGTCACTTTCTCTGAAACCTCGTTTGGTATCGAACGGCTCGGGAGGTCCTTCCCGATCCTGACGGACTTTTTGGTGTTGCTCAACGTCAGATTACAAAGCCGTATTAGTTTTGCGAGGATACCAAATCCAGACATCGCGTCATAAAGGCAGCTCCTTTTCGTGCTGTCGAAAGCAGCTTCGAAACCAACGAAGAAAAATATTTTTCGAATGGTGAACATCTGGTGATAGGGTCTTAATCTTAATTTAATCTTTTACATAATAGGCTCTATAGGACCTTATATGCGATGTTGAGGAGGCTTATCTCACGGTACTTGGCGCAGATTGTGGGGAGTCCCTTTTTGTAGATTGAGCAGAGCACACTTCAACTACAGTCGTTGAGCATGCTTTCGACCGACCATATTTTACAAAGAAGCTAATGTATGTTCCTTATCAGTTCTTCGCCGCCGTGTTTGAATAGCTCGGCCCGTTCTTCAGGCGGGTAATTGATATTCGAACTGCTTCATGTTTGGGCAATGGAATATCTGCTCCATCGTCATCGATTGGGCAATCTGGTTCGCCTTCTTCTGGCGTAATACTTTCACTGCTATTCAGCAGGCTGGAAAAGTGTTCCCTCCATAATTTTTGTATGCTCTGGGCATCCGTCGCTAGATCACCTTTGGGGGTTCTAAAAAGGATGACTCGGTCTTGAAACCTTCTGTTAGCTGCCACAATTTTTCGTAAAATTTTCGAGCATTACCCTTACCGGCCAGCTTGGCAAGTTTTTCTACTCACAAATTTTGACCTCTTTCTTTTTCTGTCTGCAAATGCGTCTAGCTTCCCTCTTCAACTCTCGATTCTATTCCATTCCGAACGTGTTAAGGTCGATTGTGACGTAACGATTAAGGCAGTCAGTTTTATCTCTACTACAAAACGGCAGTACTCATTCTGCCGGCTGTTTCTTTCCGGTTTCTGAAAACCAATAGTTTCTTTTGCAGCTGTACATTACGTGCTTTAAATACCGTCCTACAGTTCCCTTATACCGATTTGATGATGAGTGCCTACAAGGATCAGGAGTGCTAGTCGAAAGGAAAATCGTTCGTCAGTAAGTTGTGAATGCAGCTTCGCGACATCGAACCTTCTTTGCGATTGTTGATGTACTCTTTGTGCTGCGCAGGGGTGGTTGCGAATCTTGGCTGCAACAAGATAGTGGTCCGAGTCGATGATAGGACTTCGGGGCGTACGCACACCGCCTTTAAACGGATATTCTTAGGTTACCCAGAGGATACTTAGTCAAAGACCGAAAGTCGGGAGCTGCTTGAGTGATATGTAAAATAATCGTTTCTGGAGAAGAAGTGAGAATTCTCACACTTGCGAGGACTTCTACATATGACTCCATCTTCCTTATTCTGATTACAAATGTAATATTTCATATACTAAACGCAGACTTATAATTTCTTTCAAATTAAGAAATACTTATTTCCTGCATTTCCAACCCCTTGTGTTTTATATGTATAATGTTCGTATGCTAATTCGAATTAATAGTAATAGTAAGAGTCTCCCAATTTTTGTCAGCCTTTATTTTCACGAAAACATCAACCAGCTGGGCAGCGGTACCTTCCCAATTAAGGGACCGGATATTCCAGGATCATGTCCCGAATTCGTAGTCCTTATTTCGTTTTCCATGGTCGTTATCCAAGGGGGGGCCTCTCATCCGAGGCTGGTTGTTCCTTTACATTTGGGGTGCTTTTTTACGTGGCGGGTCCCAAACCCTGCGCACAACCCTATGCAGGGGATATTTCGTCTTATTACTTTAGCTCCCCTTCAAACGGATATTATTAGATTCCAGCATCAGAAGATTCATCAAACTACTTGGCTGACTCCGGATCAAAAACCACTAACCAAATCGATCATGTTGTGATAGACGGAAGACACGTCTCCAGTGTTTTAGATTGTTGTAGCGAGGATTCGCACCCGCCCCTGTGCAGAAAAAAAACGCACGCACACAAACACAAGGTTTGGAATTTAAGTGTGCTATGCCCAATCTTCGTCGATTTCAAAGCTGCTTTCGACAGCATGAAAAGGAGCTGCCTTTATGCCGCGATGTCTGGATTTGATATCCTCGCAAAACTAATACGGCTGTGTAAACTGACGTTGAGGAACACCAAAAGCTCCGTCAGGATTGGGAAGGACCTCCCGAGCCGTTCGATACCAAACGAGGTTTCAGAGAAGGCGACTCCATATCGTGAGACTTCTTCAACCTTCTTCTGGAGAAAATAATTCGAGCGGCAGAACTAAATCGAGAAGGTACCATATTCTATAAGAGTGTACAGCTGCGTATGTCGATGATATTGATGTCATCGGACTCAATACCCGCGCCGTTAGTTCTGCTTTCTCCAGACTGGACAAGGAAGCAAAGCAGATGGGTCTTGCAGTGAACGAGAGCAAGGCGAAATATCTCCTGTCATCAGTCGCAACTCTTACAACAGTCGTCGCACTCGCGATTTGGCTCTGACGTCACTGTTGACAGTCATAACTTTGAAGTCGTAGATAATTTCCTCCATCTGGGAACCAGCGTAAACACCACCAACAATGTCAGCCTGGAAATCCAACGCATGATAACTCTTGCCAACAGTTCCTACTTCGGATTGAGTAGGCATTTGAGAAGCAAAGTTCTCCTCGACAAACAAAAACCAAACTCTATAAGTCACTCATAATTCCCGTCCTGTTATATGGGGCAAAGGCTTGGACAATGACAACAACTGATGAGTAGAAGTTGGGAGTTTTCGAGAGAAATCGAATATCGCATTCTTCGAACGATAAGCTGTATGAGATATATGACGCCATTGACATAGTTCAGCGAATTAAAAGACAGCGACTACGCTGGCTAGGTCATGKTGTCCGGACCTGGTTTCGCTTGGAATATCCAATTGGCACCACATAGCGAAAAGAAGAAACGACTGACGCGCTGTTGTTAACTCGGCTATAATCGCGTAAGCGGTGTCTACGCCAATTAAGAATAAGAAGAATAGTCTTACAAATGAAATGTTAACATTCGACTTTAAATAGAAGCAAACACCAAAAATATTATACCTGATATATACTACTGTTATCAAAGGAAATTTATACATACATCGCATGCTTTTCGAATCGGTATATTTTTTTTCTGTAAGTTGGTGGTACTTTTAGTGGCATCTATGCTAAATTACACGTACAAATATTCATTATTTGAGATACGCGTCGTTTTGTGAGGCTTTAAAAGTGAATTCTTCGATTTCTACTATAAATGAGGTTATTGGACAAAAAACTGTAACATTTTCAAATAATATCGATTTGAGAAGCCAGCGAAGTATAAATTAAAAATTTCAATTTAATTACAGTAGTTTGATGCAATAGAAAAAGTTTGTTCTCGTACATATGTATGTACATATATTTCAATGTGATGGTTTTATCTTGCACGCAATCGCGCATAAATAGTGGCATATGTGAATATGTTTTGCTAAAGGGTGGCAATTCGAAAATATTTGTAATTTTTTTGCGCTTTAATTATAGTTTAAATTGYTTTTCGCTTACAAAATGGAAATTATTTGATATCAGTTATTTATTACT
>NW_017537464.1:4700-12255 GCF_001853355.1 Bactrocera latifrons
CACATAAGCAAAAGTATACATTATTGTTATTAATTTAACAAATATATATGTATATATTGGATAATAATACATCGTCAAGCTTCAATGCTGAATCTACTTTAAAAATCTAAAATATTATCTTATCCTTCACACGATGTGATCTACGTCGAATACCTGGTGGAGGATAAAACTGTCACTAAGCTCAACTAGGCCGAACTATTAGCTAATTCGACACTGGATTACAGAAATGACGGCACATTTGGCGAAGTAAAAAGTGTTTTCGACCATGACAACGCATCCGCTGACACCCCGTCGCCGTATCGTCAGATTGGTCAAACTCGACTGCGAACTGCTTTCCAATCCAAAAAATTACAAATGATATTTATTGTTCAGACGGACATTAACAAAGGAACAAAATTGTTACTATATTTGCATAACAATACAATTTCTGGATTTAGATAAATACTTACGAGTTTAATGAGGTTACATACCTTGATGGTTCCTTTACTTTAACTGAATAGCGAATACCCTGTGGTATGACACATATTTCATTTGGCCTTACTACAAATTTGCCAAATTCAGTTGTTATTTCCAAACATCCCTTCTGAGGCACTAAAAAACCAAAAAAACATATATGAATTAATTTTTAGTTTTTACAAAGCTTTTTATGTTAAGACCAGTAGATAAATTTTGAAGGGAAAATAAACCATGGCAGAATAAAACCCTTTGATAGAATAACAAGAGTTACAGAAAATATAATATACGACAAGTATGAGGTAAGGAAGAAAAAGTGGAGGAAAACTGTTGAATTTTTAAGGGTTAACAACTGTTTACCTCGATTTCAGGCAAAAGATCTTTGTACAAGTTGTCTACAACTTCAGTGTTAACACATTTCTCGCATAACCTCAAAATTTACGTAAAAAATTAAGTGACCAAGTTTTTGATTTTTTAAACTCTTACAACATGTTGCTACAGATTTCAGAACTTTATTTAACTAACAGTTGTTTGTAACGCCTAAAACTAATCGAGAGAGATATAAAATTGTTAACATATACATTTGCATTGTGACGAGACGAATTGAATTTCGAATCATTGTCTTTCCGTCCGTCCGTGTGTGTAGTATCATAAGCATCATTTTCTTACAATTAAAGGTGAAATTAGTCCATAAATCAGTATATTCGGTCTATATTATATTTCATTTTCGAAATTCTCGTAGATTTCATCGGTTACTGTGTGAATTAAATAGATGGAATTGTTAAACATCTTGAAAAATTTAGAGGAGACAAAATGCAACAAAATTTTTATGGATATGAATATAATCAAATGTATGCAAATAATCTTTAATTATATAGGGAAAAGTGAAGTAAAAGTATTAAAAATATCAATATGGATATTTAAAGGATTAAAGGTGTAAAGGGCTTGCACACAATGTAAACCCTATAAGTTTACCATTACGTAAATGACTTGTAAAAATTAGTATGAAAATTAATTTGCGCACACCGCATAAGTTTGCGTAGCGATTTCGTTGGGCAGCAATGTGAGTAAACTTACAAGATTGCGAATGCAACCCTGTCAAATGGTCAGCTGATTTGTTTTATTGTCCAGAGTGCAAAAAGATGGATTGCCACATTTTATAACCCACAATAAAAACAAAACAGAAAACGCATTAAGCCGACTCATCGGCAGACAGAATTGCATGTACCACACCTGTCGCATGTAGTTGCCGATGTAGTGAAACGGCCTTTTTGAGTCTCGCTTGAGCACGGAATGCAATATAAAATTTTTGTTTGTGTATATATATATAATATAATATATAATGTTTTTTAGAAACCCACTGCCCAAAGGTTTTACGAGAAGGCTTTTTAATATTAATAATTGCATACTTGACTGACATTGAGCAACACCAAAAGCACAGTCAGAATCGGGAAGGACGTCTCCGAACCGGTCGATACCAAACGAAGTTTTAGACAAGGCGACTCCCTATTGTGCGACTTCTTCAATCTGCTTCTGGAGAAAATAATTCGAGCTGCAGAACTAAATGGAGGAGGTACCATCTTCTATAAGAGTGTACAACTGTTGTCGTATACCAATACCCGCGCCGTTATTTCTGACAAGGAAGCAAAGCAGATGGGTCTAGCAGTGAACGAGGGCAAGACGAAATATCTTCTGTCATCAAATAAACAGTCGTCGCACTTGCGACTTGGCTCTCACGTCACTGTTGGCAGTCATAACTTTGAAGTCGGAGATAATTTCGTCTATCTTGGAACCATTTCCGTTTGTCAAAATTATAAAATTAAGCGGTGTATTTGGGCAATATAGTTTTCGAGGTCAAGCAGTCGCATTCGGCAAACGGATTCAGATCAGATAATAAAACAAACATCGGACGCACCCTTCGTCAAGGGTTGAAAGATCTTTACATGGAACATAGCGCCGGCATAATAATAACAGATGGACAATCATTCGGAGTGATGTACTATGATAACAAATATTACTTCACTAACTCASATTCTTGTGGTCAAAAGGGATCTAGAGCAAAGGATAACAATAAAAGAGCGTGCATTATCGAATGCGACTATGTAGACGAGTTCATGATAATTTGTATACGTAAAACAGGCAGCAAAAATGTGCAGTATAACCTTGATTACATTGATGTTGTATATAAAACAGACGAGCCTGATGAGAAGAAATATAGCAGAGTATTGAAATAGCGTCTGCAATGAATACTTCTCAACAAGAACTACCAAATCATTTAACTCCACGCCGATTGATGTAATGCAACCCAGTGTGGAAGACGAACTACAGGTTTCGCAAAACGAAAGACAACATCGTTAATATTGGACATGAACTGAAAGCAGAAGAGATTGCCTGATACTTCTGTTTCCTTACGGCAAAATGGGTTCACTGAACAAAGGCCTGTAAATACTACTACTTACAGTTTAGAATTTTGGGGAGTGACACAAGATTTCAACGTAAGGACTATCTACGTTGTGTATTTTCCTTCTTTAAATATTATATAATCAAAAGCATTATATCTGCATGCGGCAAAATAGTTGTTAATCAAGAAGGAGCAATAGAAGATGTCCATATTTATGTAAAAAATTTAAGTTACTCGGCAGCCTCTAGGACCTCCAAATTAGCTCAGATGATCTCAACTGGCTAGACCAACGAAAGGCTTTATTAATAGCCGATGGTAGGGCTGACATTGGACATTGAATTCCAGAATCATTTCAATCCTTGGATCGTAATTGTTGCTATAGAATACCTCCAGAAGAAGAAGGCCCAGAGCTTCATGATTTAGTTAAAAAATGTCAAATTCATCAGCATACACAAACTTGTTCAAAAAATAATACTTCTATAAAATGCCGATTCATCTTCCCACGTCAAGAACATGACGAGGCACGAATTGTGTCACATTCTTCATATGATTTTCTTCGTAACGGTGGTACAATTTGTTTACTTAAGCGTCGAAAGGAAGATGCTTGGGTAAATAATTACCACCTAGACTTGCTAAGACTGTGAGCAGACAACATGGATATTCAGCCGTGCGGATCAAACGAAGCGATAGCGTACTATATAGCAAAGTACCTATCGAAAGCAGAACATGTAGGTATAGATTCTGGAATTGTGCAGGCAATACAGCAAATTCAACGCGAATAAACTGATATTTCACGCAAACTGTTTAGCATATGTATGAAGATTCTTCATGAACGATAAGTATCAGCTGCAAAGGCAGAATAGCGTTACAGAGTATTGCAATTCGACAGAAACGGGCACGCAACTGATTATTATAGTAATATATTTGAAAGATATCGAAAACATCCGTTACAATCTCCCGACTACGATTTTGGAAACATGAGCCTTACAGAGTTTGCAATGTTGTTTGAACCATTATATCCGAAAAAAGTAAGCGGAACTGAGGAAAGGTTCGATCACAACGCGTATGAAGAATATCGAAACACACGTCGTCCACTCCTTACGCTATTAGATAAGATCAAAATGGTTATGAGAAAGGTTCCCGCAGTTTTTAGGGTGCCTTATCGTTTGGAAACTGAATTACTTGAAGGATTCGATAATGCAAAGGAAGCGTTTTGCATGACAATGACGCCAGAATCGGGACAAATCCAATTGTAATGCTGCCCCTCGCGGTTGCGGTCACGGGGGCCGTAAGCATCCGATGGTGCAGTCGCGAGTGAGATGCGTAAGTCAAGCAATTCAGGCAATGACCGTGTGCCTGAGCGATCTGCTGGCGTTGCAAATGCTATTAAAGAAAATCGTCAAAACAACCTTATCTTGGAACAATATAAGTGCACTATCAGTACTACAAACAATAACAATCCAATAGTTATTTACTAGTAAACAACCAGCATCTCAATGATATAAGTAGTACTAAGATTTATGCAAACAAACCTAAACAAACAATATATGGTATGGTATGGGACAAAAACAGCTACAATGCCTTTCATGAGGGTGGAACACCTTTGCATAGAAGCCTTTATCAGAAAAGGTCCAGCAAAATCGACACCTGTAATGCTGAAAGGCAGAGAAAAATTGCAGCGTTCAGGTGGAAGACTAACATCTTGGCAGGCCATCTGTTGCATGAGGCGATGTTCACCGTGTTACATGAGTATGTGGATATAATTAATGAATAGTGTGACAAATTGGGATTTCTCTGCTATTATTAGGGATGGCGTTCATTACACGTCAGGATTAAATTAGCAAGCCGTCCATTCATACGAAGCAGACCCTTTGTGTATAGAAATGGGTTGGAACTAAGATTGAGCTCTTTTTATCAATCGGCTTAGATTCTCTAGTAATGATATATCGCGGCTGAAGTAACGTATTTGAGTTGATGCGATAAGAGCGACCTTTGCTTTTTGTAAGGCTTGGTGTGTCAATGCATCGCAATGACGGTAAGCTACTCCTTTAAGTTTAAGCAGCTCTAAAAACTCGATCATATAGGCGACTACTCTGAGTGCTCGGGAGAACGATAAAAATCGTTCAAGGATGTTAGTATCATCCATTGTGGTATGATAAGTGGCGATTTTTCGATTTTCTGAGACAAGTATGTTGCGCTTGGGCGATTGTGGCCAAGAATCGGGAGATTCTGTTAGCTATCAGAGGTCATTTCACCAGAAGGTGGTGGTGGCGAGATGCAGGGGTTTGCACCCTATTGTACCTAGATCGGCAGGATTGTCAGCAGAGGCTACGTGTCGCCAAGTGGCTGATCCCACAAGGTCATGTATTTGACACGTTCGATTGGAAATATAGGTTTTCTACGCACGTGGTTTCCAAACCAGGCCAGAACTACCTCAGAATCAGATCAAAGATATGAATTGTATGTCACCATGTTTAAGTGGGTCTGCACCATGGAAGCTAGTTTTGCTAGTAGTAGAGCGCCACAGAGTTCAAGTCGTGGGAGACAGCGTTCTTCGCGGTGCAACTAATACTTTGGCCACTAGTAAGTGGCTTTTAATTGCTTTGTGCTCGCACATATATAGTGGCACAGAATATCTTTTCAGAGGCGTCACAGAAGCCGTGTAGTTCCATTTTGTATTCGGGGGAATAGTTTACCTACCGTGGAATTTGTATCTGCAAAATGTCGGTCAGATTATTAGCTAACTGGGACCATTTTCGGTTCCGTCTAGCCATAATTCTTGGATCTGTATTGTCCCTTGTATCATAGTTGGTGAAAGCCATCCCACGGGTCGAAAAGTTTTGCCTCTTCGTTGTGGCGGATAATGCGGATATGGACTCAGTCGTATATGAAAACAGGTCCGATATTGCATTCCATTGGATGCCAAGTATTTTTGTTGTCCTTTGTTTTTCAAATATAAGGAAATTAATATTCAACAAATTATTTTTTTTTAAATATTTGGGTGTTAAGCTGTTTTTTTTTAATGCAAACCCTTTGGTTTTAACACTTGTGTTGCCAGAGAAAATTCTGACTTGGTGTCTGCTGCCAGTTCGTGGAGTGTACGAATGGCTATGTATGGTGCACAGTTTACGCCAGAGGTAACTGTTTTCAATTTAAATTATCGTAGTGGACAATTTGGCTATTTTCGTAAAATAATTCGCTGTAAATCTTGATCATCTTTATGTAAAAGTATTTGTCGATAAATTTTCTCGATCCGTATTGAATACTTATTTGTATATACGCCAATTTAATACGAGGAACATTAAATCTGGTTGGAGTGTGGGTCCGGTAAATAGAATATCGTTTAGAGAATTCCCCGAGCTAGTGGATCTTGAAGCATTGAAGCCAACTCTAACTTATGTTGTTTTGTTTCTTTGGTCAGGCTTTAATACTGCATGATATGCAAGTAGAATGAGTAATATTTGCCTTTTATAATTACTTACTTACTTCTTGTGGGCTTACTTCCTTCATGTGGTCTTAATGGAGTTATTCTTCGACACCATCTTAATCTTGTTTGAGCTCACCTTTTGAAGTAGATTTTTTTTCCATACTTAGAATCTGCTGTTTTGCAGAGGTGATCTAAGGCGAGTGTGTCTGGAAATTGTTGTAAATTTTAAAATAGTGTAAAAAGTGGTAGTCGTATGACATACCGACCATCATCTGATCCAGTAGTTATGGCTTCACAATACTATCTTTTGGTATTGTAATTGAAATGGGGTGGAGTTCTTCTAACTCCCAAAATTTTCTCAATTGTGAATTTAAATTTTTCAACACCTCATAATATAATTTGCGACGCAAAGTCGCTGCCTAATGAGAGGTCTATTTGAGCGGTGGTCTTGCAGTTGGGGACTGCAAGCTTTAAGTGTGTAATCTTTTGCCAATGTTTCCTATCTATGTATATGATAGCTTGGAAGCATGTTGGTAAGTTGCGGTAAGTTGCTATGGCTTCTGCTTTAAGGCACTTATCCGCTGAGGGGAAATTAGGGTAATGGGCCAGATTTTATTTTAGTTTTATACTACTTGTCCGCCCATTCCCGTAATTTCATAATTGGCTTATTTTGTTGGGAGTTTTAACCTACTTTGTGCACTAGACGCTGTGAATGATCGTTGTGATCCTTGGTTTATTAGGGCTCTAAGTTCTCTTCAATTTCCGAAGCAGACAACTTCTGAGGGTAGTAGTACTCTACTTTGATTTTAGCTCTGTAACGCTTGAGTTTTTAATACTTCTGAGCAGCATGGCGTCTCTTAGCAAATTTCTTGAATTGAAGCTTTCCACAATTCGTTTTGGGTAATTAAGAAATCTTTCATTTGCTGCCATGTTGGGCATTTTCGTCTTCATGAGAGCGATTACTCCCACAAAGGTAACGATTTTTCTGGTAATGCGGCGGTAGATATGTTTACCAGAATAGGATTACAATTGTGTGTGGGAATATTTTGTGTCGAAGAAACCGAAAAACAATTTGAAACAGTGGATTCTAGTTTGCTTGTTGATAGCTGTTCTGTACTGTGGGGAGTAGGTGCAATTGACTTCATTAGTTTTAATTGATCTGATATCATTTTCCCTGCATAGGGTTGTGCACTGGGTTTGGGACCCGCCACGTCAAAAAACCACCCCAATGACAACGCAACAACAGCCTCGGATGAGAGACCCCACTTTTGATG
>NW_017537464.1:14730-42610 GCF_001853355.1 Bactrocera latifrons
AACAACTGATGAGTCGACGTTGCGAGTTTTCGAGAGAAAAGTTCTGCGAAAGATTTATGGTCCTTTGCGCGTTGGCCACGGCGAATATCGCATTCGATGAAACGATGAGCTGTACGAGATATACGACGATATTGACATAGTTCAGCGAATTAAAAGACAGCGGCTACGGCGGCTAGGTCATGTTGTCCGGATGAACGAAAACGCTCCAGCTGTGAAAGTATTCGACGCAGTACCCGCCGGGGGAAGCAGAGGAAGAGGAAGACCTCCACTCCGTTGGAAGGACCAAGTGGAGAAGGACTTGGCTTCACTTGGAATATCTAATTGGCGCCACGTAGCGAAAAGAAGAAACGACTGGCGCGCTGTTGTTAACTCGGCTATAATCGCGTAATGGGTGTCTACGCCAATCAAGAAGAAAAAGAAGTGACCCAATAGAGGGCAGCGCAGAAGACGAAGAGGATAAGGACCAGCTAAAAATGGAGGCCACAGGCCTCAAGCTGGACGCAAACAAATTAGTTTGTAATCTTTCTGGCGAGCGACCAACAACTTGTATATTATTCTTGATACAGGAGCTATTTGACTGCAGACGTTAACATACGAAGGTTTGACGACGAAAAGCTGCTATTACAAAAGAGAGCCGAACGATTTTCTACTCGACTTGCACTGAGAGCACTCGTCAGCAACACGATATTATAGAACTGTTGGACGGCATTTCAAGCTCTATATGTACAGCTGCTAACGAAACTATTGGTTTTTGGATAATGCAAAAGAACAGCTACGACGAGGAGTGCCGTGTTACAGGGGAGAGAAAACAGACTACTTACCGCATCGCATCGTTATGATCAATCACAACACGTGAGTGATGGCATAGATACTGAGAATTGAAGAAGGAAGCGAGACACATTTTCAGCAATTAACGGATGATCAGAGCATACTAAAATTAACTAGGTAACACTTCTTCCGCCTGCTGAATGGAAGTGAAGCAAGTTCCCTAATTGATGACGATGGAGCAGACGCTCTATTGCCGGCCATGAATAAGACMGAATAGCAGCTACCCGTCTGAAGAAAAGAAAATCGTCACAATACGGCTGTGTAAGCTAACATTGATCCACACCAAAAGCTGTCAAGACTGGGAGGGATCTTCCCGAGCCGTTAGATACCAAACGAGGTTTCAGACTAAGGCTGCAAAACTAAACAGAGAAGGTACCTCATTGCCTTAACAACCGCACCGTTAGTTCTGCTTTTTCCAGATTGGATAAGGAATTTATTATTCCCGGTCTGCTATATAGTGCAGAGGTATGGACAACGACAACAGCTGATGACTCCACATTAACAGTTTTCGGAGGAAGGTTCTGCGGAACATTTATGGTCCTATGCGCATTGGCCACGGTGAATATCTCATATGATGGAATGATGAGCTGAATGAGATACACGACGACATTGACATAGTTCAGCAAATTATAAGACAGCAGCAACACTGACTAGGTCACTCGAAGGAGGAAGCAGAGGAAGACCAGGTGGAGAAGGACCCGGCTTCGCTYGCAATCACCAAATGATTTCCTCATTGCAAAAAGTAGAAACGACTGACGCGCTGTAACTGCGTGAGCGGTTTCTACGCCAGTAAAACAGAAAAAGAAGAAGTAAGAAGGAAGGCATATCCACTGACAAAATCCTTATGGGCATTCAGTCTAATTTCCWTCTTATTAAAAATATGGAGAAGATCGTGAATTATTAAATAAGGTCTAAGGCGCTGAAAGTTACACCCCTGCATTTTAACTAGCGTGCTTACGGAGCAGGCATCTCAATTCGGGAATACAGAGTTCACTGGAATGAGGGGAAGTAATGTTATGCGCCTTCATAGACATCGAAGATGATTTTGACAACACGTCTCATACGAGTTTAGAAGGAGCACTGAAGAAAAATCTTGTGGAAGCACCGGTATGTAGATGGATAGAAGCAGTACTGCGTATCAGAATAGCCGAAACCATAGTTGGGGATACCAAGATTCATCTCGACACATCAAGGTGCTGCCCATTGGGCGGAGTGATATCCCACTTGTTACGGGCCCCGCAGAGCACGACCCACTACTTCTGCTAACTAACAATGGGATCCGCTTTCAAGTGTATTTGGATGACAATATTATTATAGCAGAGGCAAATTTGAGGACACTCTCCGCGAGTTAGTACAAAGAGGTTAACAACTGGATAAAAGGTGTTGCATTTAGGTTGAACTGCATATAACCCCCTCGCATACGACCATAGTCTTTGCCCGGCCTCAGTAACCTAACCCTTGGGGGAAGAGAGGTAGAGATGACTAATATGGTCAAAGATACTAATAACACTAGCCGACAATGGATTTTGCTCTGAAATAAAAATTATATATAGTTTGGTTCCTGTTAGTATGTATATCATTAGAAAAATAACATTAAAAAAATCCTTAGGTCCAATTACGATAATATTATTTTTTTTTAATGACTAAAAAAATACCTGTTCAACAATTTAAAAATTGTTTTTTTTTCACATTCAGACGTCTTTATCTCGTCTAAGCGTTATTTATTCCTGCTATATTTTGACATTTTTCATTTACGTCGTTAACTCGTGCGCATCTCAGTTGTTTCCCATTGTTTTTGCATTAAATCGTTTAATATAATGTCCAGAAAGTGTAAAAATTTGCCAGATTTATTTTGTTCTCTGTGTGGAGGCTTTATTCCACGCTCAAGTTCGAAGAAGTTTTCGCCGCGACTGTTGTTAGCGTATCGTTCGTACTTTGGATTCGGCGCTGAAGAAAGTCTAAGTAAACCTTGGAGTCCGAGTTTTTTGTGTTCAAGATGTTCACGGTACCTCGTATGGTGGCTCCCAGGTACTCACACACCATTGCTGTTTACTATGCCAGCTATATGGCGAGAACAACAAAATCATGTAAATGATTGTTATTTTTGTCTAACGAACATTACTGGAATGAAGTCGACGTCTAAAAATATTATAAAGTACCCAGATGTGTCGTCTATGTCAAAACAAGTTACCCTACAAATTCCAACGACCTCAACTTCTAATGAACCGTCAACTTCTCGTGGTAGTTGTGGCTTAGAAAGTAGTGTTGATGTTTATGCTTCCGACCACACCGATTTTGACGRCGATGACTACGAGCCACCACCAACAAGTTCAACAACAAAGCCACATCTGATAACTCAAAGCGAACTTAATGATCTGATTCGTGACCTTTATTTACCAAAAGAGAAATCAGAACTTTTAGCTTCTAGACTAAAACAGTGGAATTTATTGCATCCAGAGACAAGAATCTGTAATTATCGGAAACGACGTAGTAGTGTTGTGGATTTCTTTGAAAAGGAAAACGATCTAGTCTATTGCATGTATATGGGCTTATGAAAAAAATGTTTTGTACCTATTCACCTGATCAGTGGAGACTATTTATTGATTCATCGAAAATAAGTTTGAAGGCGGTTTTGTTACATAACGGTAACGAACTTCCATCTGTACCTCTAGCGCATGTAGTACATATCAAAGAAACCTATGAAAATATCAAAAATCTACTATAAAAAAACAGTATGATAAACATTCTTGGAAAATTTGTTCTGATTTAAAAGTAGTTTTTTGTGGGATGTTACTAGGTATGCAAGCTGGTTAAACAAAATTGTGCTGTTTTATGTGCGGATGGGATAGCAGAGCTCGAASCAAACACTATATCCAAAAAGAGTGGCCAAAAAGAACAGACTATGTACCTAATCAGAAAACTGTGTCTAATCTTCGTCTTGTTGAACCCGAGAATATTGTATTGCCACCTCTTCATATAAAATTAGGCTTAATGAAAAATTTTGGATAAAGCGGGAGAAGGTTTTCAATACCTTAAAAGTATATTTCCGAGACTTAGTGATGCGAAATTAAAAGAAGGGATTTTTGTGGGCCCAGACATACGACAAGTTATGAAGGATTAAAACTTTGTCTCTAAACTAAATACGCTAGAAAAAAAAGCATGGCTTTCATTTGTTGAGGTTGCAAAAAATTTTTTGGGTAACACCAAATCACCCGATTATGAAGAACTCATATCAAGCCTATTGACGAATTTTCAGGCTTTAGGGTGTAACATGTCCCTGAAAATACATTTCCTACATTCGTACTTGGATTTCTTTCCTCCCAATTTAGGTGCAGTCAGTTATGAACATGGGGAGAGATTTCACCAAGACATATTGAGTATGGAGAAAAGGTATCAAGGCAAATGGACTTCTAGCATGCTGGCAGACTATTGCTGGATATGTTTACGTGATAATCCTGACTACCAATACAGCGGAAGTTCAAAAAAGTACAAGAAAATATAAATTGAGGGATAAAAATTTGTAATATTCAATAAATTTTTTGCAAAAACTTTACTTTTATTTTTCTCTTAACCTGGACCTAGCAATTTTTTTCTTATTCTAATTATATATGTACCTTATCAAAGCAACATAAAAAAACAAGTTTGCTTTCAGAGCAGAAAAAAAAATGTCAAAATTGTCGGCTAGTGTAAGTGGTGTGCAATCGATCAGGTAAATCCTGATTCAGAAAGCCAAAGACTGTTAGTTGATTGTTCATCATGATAGTGCATCATGGTAATAATTTTTGGGCGGCATGTTCGACGGCAGCACTTAAGGTGATATTTAAATTCAAACGTCTTCACCTAGTAATAAGCCACGTAGCCAAACGCACACTGCTTTAAATGACAGCAAAAAAGTTTGGTACAACTAAGGTAATCTCATCCCGTCGTATGAAGGACTTATGTCGTTTGATACTACTGGCTTTTCTCCCAAAAGGATAGCATTACCAAAAATGTAAACTTCCTCAGGAAGTTCAAGATTACCCTTAGCAGTAAAGCTAAATGAATTGATTACACTATCGAGCTATTGCTTAGGGATAGTACGATCTCCAATGGCTCGAAATTGGCGCAAGAGTCGCAGGACCACGAACCAAACTCTTCATACCTATGAGTAATTCTCCGAGCATATTCCAAGCAGTGGTCTTTGCTATAAGTCAGTGCGTAGAGATAAACATACAATGCAACTATCGCAATTATAAGTTATACTCACTATACACTAAAAGCGATCTCTGCATGCGAGATTTATTATCTATTGCTGCAAGACTTTGTAGAACGACTGAACAGACTATCAGATCCTAACCCAGTTTTGCATGGTTGCCCTTTTACAATGATAAGGCTGGGAATGAACAGGTTGATGAGCTCGCTCGCTCCGCAGCATCCATCAACATTAGAGTGGGTCGATACCGGACATTTTTCGATTCGGGATTTCTAATAGTGCGAAAAAGTTGCCTTAGTACTTCCTGATTCCAATGCAACTTTTTGTTTTGAGATCGGATTGCATCTTCAACCCCAACTCCGGCCTTGAAATTTCGGAAATTCGCCTAAAATCGTGAAATTGTCTACCTAGCGCCTCAAATACGCATCTCATGGCAAAATGTATAAAACAAAAGTTATTTGTCACGTCATTTGTTCATGGCTTCATGGTCGTAGGACAAACTGTTCGCCAGATACGAGCTGATCTTGCATTGGAATCAGGAAGTACGAAGGCAACTTTTTCGCACTATTAGAAATCCCGAATCGAAGAAATTCCGGAATCGACCCACCCTAATCAACATGGTAGGACCTGAACCATTCATCGCGGTTGTACTCCTTACCATAAAAGAGCTGCGCCTCAAAGATGAAGGAGTAGGTAAGGCGAGTATTGGCAACAATTCCATGGCCATTTCAAGTTGCTAATCGGTGGTCGCAACCTTATAAGGTTTAACTATGTAATCATCCTCCCAACGGGAAAACTCAGGTTCCTTGTCGCATTCTAAACTTGCCACGATAAGCTCAAGAAGCATTAATATAACATGGGCTTCTTGTGCAAATCACCTGTTCTAGAACACCTGCTAATGGGCTGCATATGTAGATGCAGGATAAAGGCCTTTTGATATATGTTCGAAATGGAGTTCACTTCGCTCCTAGCAGTATATTGGAATATATCAATATTTTGGAGCTAAATGGGACATAGTGACTTAGGAAAGTGTACATAGATCTTACGTCTTAATTTAAACTTAGTGAAGATAGAGAGTTTTCGCCGAGAGAGGACTTTACTTCTCAATTGCCCGTATAGTCCGAAGTAGTATCTGTTATCAAGAGATATTCTGCGTTGGATTTCGAGGTCGATGTTGTTGTGGGTATTGCTGGTATGCTGGTTTCAAGATAGAAGAAATTAACTACGACTTCGATGTTATAACTGTCAGTAGTGACGTGGGTGCCTAGTCGAGAATTTTACAACTGTTTGTTTGACGGCAGGAGATATTTCGTCTTGCCCTCGTTCACTACCAGACCCATTTGATTCACTTCCTTATCCATTCTGGAAAAAACAGAAGTAACGGTGCAGTTGTTACGACCAATGATATCAATATCATCGGTAAAGTCAGTTTACACAGCCGCATAAAGGCAGCTCCTTTTCGTGCTCTCAAAAGCAGCTTTCCGATGAAGAGGTGGTGTGTCGATTCTCTTTTCACAGGTATTTTCCAAGATTTGGCACATGGTGAATATCTGGCCAGTTCTTGATTCGCCAGGCCTAAATCCACACTGATAACTTCCAATAAGTTTATTGACTGTAGGCTTTAATCTTATACGTGATATTGAGGAGCATAATCTCACGGTAGTTGGCGTAGACTTTGGGCTCTCCCTTTTTGTGACTTGGGCAGAGCACACTTAATTTCCAATCTTAAGGCATGTTAGGCCCTTAGTCTACAAAGAAGCTGATGCATGCTCTTTATCATTTCTTCGCAGCCGTGTTTGAATGACTCGACCTGTAAACCATCGGCGCCGATTTGTTGTTTTTCAAGACGAGCAATTGCTATTCGAACATCGTTATCAGTTTGGGAATCGATTTCTCCTGACGTTATACTTTCACTGCTATTCAGCAGATTGGAGAAGTGTTCCCTCCATAATTTTAGTATGCTCTAGGCCTCTGTCGGTAGATCACCTCTGGGGGTTCTGCAAGAGTAAAAACGCACGTCTAAAACATTTGAGACGTGTTTTCCATCTATCACAACATAACAGATCTGGTTGGTGGCTTTTCGATCCGAGCACAGCCAGGTGCAAAAGTAACTTAAGTGGGCATACTTCCCTTACATTACAATTTTATATATGTAACTACTAGCTGACCCCGTTATTCTGCGTGAAATTATGTACTTTGAAATGAAAAGAAAGTTAAATTTATCATTTAATTTTTTCCAATGTAACGCAGCTTGTTAAACAACATTTTTAGGTTTCTGTTCCGGTGTACAGAAAATATGGTTATCCATTTCGTGAGCATGCCACCTACGGATATAACTGGCCATGTGAAAAACATATGATAGCATTTCCAAATTTCTGCCACACTCTATGCGACCATCCTTGTGTCCTGTTGATTGTCATCTCAAATGCAATGTTTACTGGAAACGGAATACTTGAACTAAAATGGCAAATCGTTAAAACTCAAAGGAATTCGTAGAATCAAGCAGTCAGATTCAATTATACAGTTTCGGCGCAAGAAGATTGCTAAACATAATAACGACAGACTCAACTTTGAAACGCAAATAATGCGGTGGCATACCAAGCCTCTCCAAAGAATTTCAGAAATTCCACTGGATAATTCACGGCGTCGTCTTCGTTGTTAAGACGAGCGATCGATTTGTATGAGCGCAAGTCTCCCGGAATTTGCCTTTCATCTTTCGTGAATTGATTGCTTTCGCAGTGTATGCCAATATGTATGCCTTTGCGTTTTGCCGTCGGCATTTCCATATTGACATGTAAAAATAATTATGATATGAGTATAATTTTGTATGAATGCATGCATAGTACTATTTACAGTAAATTTTCACTTGAATATTCAATAATTTTATTTGATTTTTACATAATATACTATACTAATAGTAGTAATAAAAATTGAATTTATCACAACAATAATAAATACATACATATATCGGCTATGATATTAATTTTATTATTTGCTCATATGTATACGCATGTGCGCGTTCAAAAAATCAAATCATGGTTTTATCACTTATACATATTACATGTGCGCGCATTAATCTGCTTGTTCATACATTCATATATACTTATATGTACATACATATATTTGTATACACTTCCGAACAAATCATACATAAGCATGCATACATACATACATATGCGTACAAATGTGAATATGTAACCAACAAAAAATTGAAGCATTGTTCTACAAAAACAACAATTGCTCAAATAGCAGAAGCATCAAAATCCAATTTGCCAGCCGAATTAGCGAAGCTCAAATGTACTAAATTAAGACCCCGAATGAGCCTCACAATTTCATTCCGCGTCAGTGAGGTCCGAAAGCACAAAAACAAAATTAAGTGTTGACCTTCTTCTCAAATTTCATTAAATGAACTTTTGATGGTAGGTCCAACCATCCAAGAAGAGTTATACTCAACTCTTCTTCGTTTTCGCTTACATAAGTATGCACTAATAGAGGACATTACTAAAATGTACCGCCAAATAATTATGCATGAATAAGACAGAAACTATCAGATCATTTGGTGYAGAGAGCATCCCTCAGAGCAAATTCAGAATTTTCTACTTAACACCGTCACTTACTGCCCATATCTTGCAACTGAGTGTTTAAAAATGTTCAGCAATGCTAATACAACTAAATACCATCTCGTTTCATTGACCATTAAAAAAGACTTTTGTGTTAATGATTTATTAACAGGATATGAAAGTTTTGAGTCTCTAGATTTTATAAGAAGTGAAGTAATTAAAATATTAAACATGGCCGAATTCATCTTAACGAAGTGGTTTTTGAACCACCCTAAAATTTTTCGACAGTAATTGCACTGAAAAGTCATTAAGTCTCAACGAAAAACTCAACTAAAACACTAGGAATCCGAAAGGCTTCCGAAAGAAGATTTGCTCGATTTGTTTTGTATGCCAATTTTAATGATTTAGCTCGCAGACGAAACATACTGTCAGCATATGCCCGAATTTTCGATCCTCTTGGATTATTAGCCCCACTAGTTACCAAAGCAAACATCTTATTGAAAGAGCTTTAGATCCGAAAACTAGATTGGGATGAGTTTCCATTGCATCTGGACACTTGCTGGCAAAATTTCTAAACCAATCTACTGCAGCAGTCATCAATTCCTCGGTACGTAAAAGAGAGCTATCCTGAATACATGTCATCTCTGACGCTTCAATAAAAGTGTACGAATGCTGCATATACAGACATACAAAGCCAATATGCTAGTGGTGTCAAATGTACGCTACATCTAGAGTAGTTTCACTGATGACCACGTCTCTTCCGCATCTCGAGCTCTCGGCAGCACATCTTGTTGCCAAATTATGGTCACGAATTGCGCCAATGTTGAATCGACGATTCGAAAAAATATATTTTGGACAGACTCTGAAATCTTATTGCATTGGATAAAAACGCATCCATTGTAACTCCTTCATTTATTTCAAGTTCTTTTCTTCAGTTTTATCGATGGTTAAGAGTGATTAGTAACAAATATAACCGACCCTAAATAATAGCGAAATTGGAAAATTACTATCAAAAATTTCTCATGTTCATAGATTTTGTATGGTGCTTACCTAAATAAATGGCGGCAAAACCGATATTTGTAAAATTAGATTTTGACAGACTGTTAGGAAGTAGTTTTTTTTAATTTCTCCACGCGTGATTTTTAATACTTGTAGAAATAAATGTAAGTAAATTTTATCACATTCATAAATCAATTCGAGCAATATTTCAGATCGATAGCTGATAGGCTAATTCGCCTAGATACATAAGTAGACAGACGGACATGCCTAATTCAACTAAGCTCGTCGAGCTGATCACTTAGTTATGTATACGACTAACAATTCTCATAGTTTTATATATGAAAGCAAAAAACTTTTTCGTTAAATTTATCGCGTTTTTAGTACTAGATATACCGTACCGTTGTATGGGGAGTGATTGAGGTTACCCTTCGATTTTCCATTTTCACACAATCGATAGAAGTTCTTATAAGATTTAGACTCAGCAAATTTGCTGTTTGTTTCAAAGTTTTTGCCCATAGACGCCCATTTTCTACTGCGATCCTCTGTGACAAATTAGAGTTTTACTCATATATTTATGCATAGTTTTCGGTTATTGGCGTTTGTTTTGGGCATGTCAGTGGAAATAAGTTAGTGACATTTTATTAATCAAAAATATTAAAAATTAAAATCAAAGCACATTAAGATATAGACAAATCAATTGAAAGATAGTGAGCTATACAAAATTTTTCATTTAATTTTTTTCATTTCATTTCATTTACACTATAACTAAAATTAATATTTTTTTTTTAACACGAAGATTAGTCGGTGCATCAAGTGAAAAACAATAAAATCGCCCGCTTTTGTATAGCACAGAAAACCTAATTTGTGTTTTACCCATTAAACGTAATAAATTAAAAACTATAATTATAATTAGATAATATAATTTAGTTTACTTAGGCTTACTAAAAACATAAAAAAATTAAGTTGAAGAAAATCCCGAGCGAACGAAAAAGTCCGAAAAAAATTTAAGAAATTATAGTGGTAAGGTTTGCGTGTCCACGAGTGTATGTAAATAACCCTACATCTATACCTACACCTTTTAGGTAATACGTTAGGTGAACAAAACTATTATACTCTGTAGCAAAAGGTTGCAAGAATATAAAAAAACATGGTAATTTTCAATGATCGATATGAGGATTCGGCAGAAAAGTTTTTCAAATGATATATATGACTGAAATTGGGAAACTACAATAGAAATTTCCAAAAATTTGTTAATGTTAATCATTGTAAAACAAGTACTTCCTAAGTACATAAAAAGCGATTCGCTCATTAAATTTATGACTATTTATATTCAGTAATAATAATTATTGTTCGTTTTTAACCATTTGTAGACTTAATCCAATCACAGTTGGAGTGCGTTCATCAGGCATCCAATTATAAAATTCTGCTTACCAACCAAAAAGTCACCATCGCTATTATAAAAAGCGATTTTCTCCATGGAAGTAGTGCAACTGTAAATATGTATTGCTATGCCATGATGACTATGTTCACCCCCTGAACCGCATATCGTGTGTAAACCTTCGACAAAATTTACGTCGTCTAACGGCATATCAAAAGGCTTCCAACGCATCTGTAATACACACATTATTTTTAATAATCAAATTTTCTAGGTTAATTAAACTTAATATATTCAAAATTTACATAACATTCTAATAACTTAAAAATTAACTAGCAAAATATATTCACAAAAATTACAAAAGTTTTCATAAGTAACTAAAATAAAAATGTTACGATTTAATTGATTTCAAATTTGACGTGTATTGTATTTTAAGCGTATGACAAGATTTCGAGATATCAGATATTTTTAGAATTTACTCTCCCTACAAAAAAAATATTTTCTATTAGAACCGCTCTTCTAAATCGAGGACAATAAATAAGCACTTTTTAAATGTTTTCTGGATTTTACCTTATTTAAAAAGTTTATGATAGTAAGTTTTCTTACCTGATTGGGATTTGGAAGTTGTTCATTCCAATTGTTATTTAGTCCCGTTTTACCAATAAAAGGTTTAAACGGTTCGTGCAATACACTAGGACGTATTCTGTATAACCACGATCTTAAATTTTCCTTACGAGGAGCAGTAAAAGCAGTTCCTGATATTTGTTCCGCATATAAACCATAAGGACAGTTCTGTGGAGAGTTTTGACCTAAGGGTAAAGAGCCAGAGCATCTTTTATCTTCTGACGAAAAGTAAGATCCAAACCCATTCATGTACTAGAAAGAAAAGTTTTTCGAAAAATTAATAAATTCATATATGTAGGCTTTATACTGTAAAAATAAGTTGAACATGTTATAAATCTCTATAAGGGCTATACAGTCATTTTGCGACTGTGATATTGTATATTGTTTCTAGCTAATTCTGAGTTGTAAAACCGAAAATGATAATAAAAATTTCCTAATAAAAGTCATAACTCTTTAATTTTTTTATGATTTTTCAAGGCATGTAGGGGTTAAACCACCACACCGCAATGTAAAGCGGCCTTTTTGTAAGTACAACTGTAAACGCGTTTCAACTTTGGTATCGATCTGCTGATTACCAAACAAGTTTTGCGTTCCAAGGTTGTTAATATGTGCAAGAGATAAAAAAATTCTTGCGCGAACTCATACGCGGAATGTCGTATCAGCTTAGGTCTAATATATTTTTGCTGTTCTGCATACGACCACAAAAATATTTAATGTGAAGCAGCAACTTTCAACGGCAAAATATAAATATGCTGCAGAGAAGCGAAACCCATAATAATTACAAACTCTTCTGACGAAATAGCAGCCACAAGTTAGAAACACATTTGCTATAGATTTTTGTGAAAGGTTCATCGAAGCGAATATAACGTAAGACACAATTAGCAATCCAAGAACGCAGAGCTTTAAAAGCTGGCCGCTGTTTTCGACAAGCTTTTTACGCATTGTTGACATTCTGCGCATCGTACATTTTCGGATACGTACACGTGTTGACATTTAAAAATCTTCTTGTATTCTTTCACTCCATAAGTGTATTGCAGATAAGTGCATCAAGTGTGAAAATTTGTTTAATATGGCCCCCGGGCCGCCCAACCTTGGGGATAACAGGTTTACATTGCTTGCCCCTGGATCCCAGCCAAAAAGAAAGAAACCCACCTACTCCCCCCTCAACTTTTCTGACCTGCCGCAGGCCAAGAAAGAAAACCCGAACTATTTCATTAATGCAACGGACTCAAACAAGCCAATTTCGAAGTATTCTTGCTTCGCTGTCCACAAAGCCTTAGAAGCTATTAGCAAAGAAATCATCTAAATTTCTGAGTTGCATGCTGGCAATCTTCTGCTGCTGGTAAAAAATAACCAAATTGCCCAAAAGTTTATTTCAGCGAAAAAACTTCCTGGTGTATGTGAAATTGAAGCGAAATACCATGACAACCTCAATAGCGTGAAAGGTACAATCTTTGCTSCCTGTCTCAACAATGTCAGCGAGAAAGAGGTAAACGAAAACATGAAAAGACAAGGTGTAGTCGATGTTTACAAATTTACTAGGCGGACGGAGGGAGTACCACTACCCCAACCCACGTTTTACTTACTTTTGATCTTTTTGAGTTACCTGAAAAGGTAGAAGTATCTTGGTGAAGTGCAAAAGTAAAACCCTATTACCCCAACCCAATGCGATGCAAATCTTGCCAACTGCTTGGGCATACCGCTAAACGATGCAATAAACCTCCCGTGTGTGCTTCTTGCAGTCTTCCTATTCATTCTTTACCTTGCACGCGCACACTATGTGCAAACTGCTCAGGAGATCGCCCATCCTCTGCCAACACTTGCCCAAAATATGTGCAAACGAAGGAGATACTAAWAATAAAATGTCAAAATAAATGCTCCATGAGAGAAGCAATTAAACTCTAGAAAGCACAATCACCATCAATATTGAACACTTCTTTCGCCGTAGTTGCCAGAGAAGCACAGCTGTCAAATAGTAACGTTAAGTCAACCTCCAATTCTCTTGATATACSAACACATTTTTTAGTCAACAAATCACCCATTACGACTTCACGCGATCTTTCTTCCAACAACTCACCACCGGAAAACTCACCTCAAAACATCAGCAATCAACAAGTCAGCAATAGCTCAGCCTCCACTTTCACTCCTGTTCCACAGTCTTTCAAACACACACAACTAAACCTCGAATCAACTCTCGCCAACATTATCGTTCATCCAACTCCTATCAATATAACGCAGGTTCACCTGCATTCTCAACAGAGACAACTGATACCTCCGTTATCAATCTCTGTCTCACGCAAAACAATTCAGATGACAAAGCCATCAACAATGCTCTGATCATGTCAGTAGACGATCACTAAGTATCCACCACTCTCAACATAGCATACAAACACCTCCTTAGCAATCTCTTCTAGCAATAATGTTTAATATCCTACAGTGGAATATGCACGGATACTACAACAACTTTCACGAATTGGATATACTAATTAAAGAATACGCTCCAAGTTTTATTTCCCTTCAGGAAACTAACCTTGCTGCGGGCAAGTCTGCGGCGGCGCCTAATCAATACCAAAGTTACTTTTACAACTTGCCTCAAAATCAAACTAGCAAGCAAGGCATCGCCATTTTAATTAAGAAGTCCATACCACACAAACAAATCCCTATATCTTCAAATATAGAAACAATAGCAATAGAAATCTCATTATCTTTCCAATTTCAATTATTCACTTTATATACCACCTTCACAAAATTTTTCTGGCAGCGACTTAGTAAATATTTTTCGGACGATATCCACAAATATCAGGGGTTCTATGATTGAAGACTTAATCTTCTCTGAAAACCTTATTATACTGAATGATAACAAACCAACACACTTTTCCACACAAAAAACATTCACCACTGTAGACCTTACAATCTGTTCCTCTAACATTGCACCTAAATTAACGACAAACACCCTTTCCCATCTGCATGGCAGTGATCATTACCCTATCTTTACATCCCTTTCCACTCCTTTCACTTCTAAAAGCCCACAGAAGCCAAGGTTTATTATAGGAAAAGCTAACTAGGACATGTTTGGAACGACTGCTTCCAGACTTTGCGCGGACCGTCCTTGCACTCCCAATATCAGCAGGGAAGCTGCCACAATTACAAAAACCATTCGCATATCAGCCCATCTGTCTATTCCACAAACCAATCCCAAAGTTCATAAAAAGATCGGGCCCCACTGGTCCTCTGAACTGTCTCAATTACGAAACGAAAAAAGATTTCTTTGGACGGAGCATAAGCGAACAAGGTCAAATTTAAATTTAATGCTATACAAAAAGGCAAATGCGATCTTTAGGAAAAAACTCAAACAACTCAAAAGGGAGTGCTTAAACAAGTTCTCCGAGTCCATTAATCATCAAACAAATCCAAAAAAAGCATGGTCCGATATTAAACGACTTTCTGGCACTAATCCTCAATCGCATATTACTTCAATTAATAGAGCACATGGCCCTATCGTTGACCACAAGCAAGTAGCGAATCACTTCGCAAAGTACTGGTCCAATTATTCACACGATTCAAATTTCCACCCTACTTTCCTTTCAGAGAAGAACAAATGCCTCAACAGTAGTTCCAAGAGTCGCCCTACAACTCCTGGCATAACCGACTGCAAGATCAATAACGTTGAATTCGAATCAACTCTATCTTCTCTAAGTGGGAGAACCCCCGGGGCTGACAGAATATCATATAATATGTTTCAACACTTACCCCCATGTATGAGTACAATATTGTTAATATTATATAACAACATCTTAAGCCAAGGTACGTTTCCTTAGGCTTGGAAGCACGCAGTTGTTGTCCCCATTCCAAAAATTATATTCATGGCATGCCTTAACCAAAAATTCCATGAGCCCTCAGCAATTGGCTTACAATGACGGGCAAAGCACCTGCATCTTCAGCCTTAGCAAACAGAAACCACCTCTMTGCACTTAGCATTGACCTCGAAAAGGCCTCCGATCGGGTTGGAGTCCACGTTGTACTACGGCAACTCGAAAAATGGGGCATTGGGTGCCATATTCTAAGACTCATTCAGTCATTTCTCACAAATCGAAGATTCGTCTGCAAAGTCAACAACACATTGTCAGACCCGTTTACTCTCCATAACGGAATACCCCAGGGGTCTCCCTTCTCTGTATCCCTTTTTATCGCTGCTTTTAATGAAGTAAGCCATATAATTAATAAATATATAAATATTGATCATATCTGCTATGCTGATGATGTGTTGATTTTCGGTAAACTGAAAGATTTAAATATTGCTAAACGGGACTTCACAAATATTCTTAGGGATCTCAATATATGGTCCGAATCTTCGGGCGCCAATGTCGCTGTAAATAAATGCAAAAATTTCCACATTTGTCGCAAGCACTTCCAAAATCGCCCACCAAATTCGTCCTAGTGGAAGCCGGCTTACCCACAATCGAAGAGAGATTCGAACTTAATTTAATGAAACTTATACCTAAGCTTTTTACATGTCACAACAGTACTCTTTACGAAACAGTAAAATCGGACCTCCAAAGGGAAATTAATCCTGGACGCAAATCGACAATTTCAACTCGCCAGAAAGCTTGGAATCACCATGCCATCACTACGGCAGAGAGAAGTATTTCCTACCTGGCAGATAAAGCATACATCGTACATTTTAAGCTTGGAGAAATTCAACAAAAGTCACACCAATCTCGCCATTTATCAACAACTCTTTGCTGAGTCTACAACTCCTCTTCTCCCTGAATGGACTCTAATCTTCACGGACGGATCCAAAACCGAGACAAGTACATCATTCGCAGTTGTCGACGACAAAGGAGCACCAATTAAGGTTGGAATCCTGCCAAGCTACGCCTCCGATAACACAGCAGAAGCCGCAGCGATCCTCAACGCTATTATTT
Source organism: Bactrocera latifrons (assembly GCF_001853355.1). NCBI lineage: Eukaryota > Metazoa > Arthropoda > Insecta > Diptera > Tephritidae > Bactrocera > Bactrocera latifrons. The sequence continues at coordinate 31,234 of NW_017537464.1, forward strand.
TCGCTTCAAATTCCAAATTGAAAGCAATTATTTGTACAGATAGCAAATCAACTATATCAGCGGTCTTAAATGTTATGAATAAATCTAACATCATTTCTTGCATCCGGAGCAAATTAGCTGAAAACAGCGCCAACATAAAACTAATGTGGATTCCAGGCCAAGCCGGCATACGCGGGAATGAACTGGCAGATAAACGCGCTAAACTAGCGGCTAGTGAACCGCTCGTTACGTTTGACTTTCTTTGAGAATAAAGACTTATATAAGATGGCACACCAACACAACCAAGACACATCCAGCACCAATACACTTAAATAACCCAGATAGGAGCAAACCAACCTATCCACCAAACTGTCGATGTAACGATGTTAAATCATTTGTCCGCCTATGTTTAGGGCGCACAATAGCCACCCATTCGTACTTTCTCAATCGGTCCAGTTCGCCTTACTGCCAACATTGCCCGGGGGCTTCACTAACAGTACATCACCTGCTCGACGAATGCCACCATTTCACAGGAATCAGGAGGACTATCTTCGATAAGCAAACACCTACAACACTTTTGAAAACTACGTCTCTCGAGAACGTTACAAAAATATCAAAATATCTGGATAAATGCGGTCTAAAACATTTAATATGACATCGTACCTATTTACTTTGTGAAAGATTAAAGCCCACTATAATCGATTAATATCTGTGATGATCCCCATAAGTAACTTGTCAGAATAATCAAAATGCAAACAGGAGTTTTGTTCTGTGACCTGCTCTGAGACAAAATGTCTCAAATAGTGACTGAATTGCGCTATTAGTTTCAATAAAATATTGCACATTTTGGTCAATACAAGAGTTTAGAATTTTATAAGGGATAGGGGAGATCTCTATGATTGCATTAACTTGCAATATTATCAGTCACTCACACAAAGCGCGATAACCACTTTTTAAATGAGTTGTCGGAGCAGGTTAAACCGAAAAGAAAAGTATTCCCCAGAAAACACTTTTTTGCATACATTTGTTCTGATTTTTTCTTTCAAAATTTTGAGTCTTTTATTTCAAATAACAAAAAATAAATATTGATTTACATAACACAAAGAATCAGTTTTAAGTTTTCAGCATTGAAACAAAGAAATTCGATCAAATCAAATTATCTCAAATACTTGCTCGAAATTTTTATATCTCTATGAAATTTTATTGAACGATTTTTCTTTGGACCATGTTCTCCAAAAGAAAATTTTAAAAAGTCTTACTGAATAAAGTTTGCAGTAAAACGTCGAGATTCCGAACTTTTCAACTCTTCAATTTCAGGTGCGTTATTGCTTTTGTCACAGCTGAAAGCCGTATTTAAAAAAATGTAATAAAATCTTCCTTTCTTTTTTTTTATATAATTAATAATATTGTTATCTATGCTACTAGATCAAGAAAATACGTCAAGCTACCTGGCTGTCTCCGGATCGAAAATATCGCAACCAGATCGGTCACGTTGGGATAGACGGAAGGCACGTCTCCAGTGTTCTAGACGTGCGTACGCTCCTAAAATCGACTCGGACCACTGTCTTGTTGCAGCCAAGATTCGCACCCGCCTCTGTGCAGCAAAAAGCGCACGTCAACAAACACAAGGAAGGTTCGTCATTGAGCAGCTGCAATCAAAACAGACAGCCGGACGATTTTCTACTCGGCTCGGACTCCTGCTCTCTGGGGGCATTCGTCAATAACTCCTTAAAAGGGATCTGTGGTACGGCATTTCTAATTCCTTACGTATAGCTGCTACCGAAACCTTGGTTATCGGAACATGCAAAAAAACAGCTGGTACGAGGAGGAGTGCCGCGCCGCAGCGGAGAGAAAACAGGCTGCCTACCTCGCTACGTTACGGTGGACCCCAACACTTGCGGGCTTGGATAGATACCGAAAGTTGAAGAAGAAAGCGAGACGCATTTGCAGACTGAAAAAGAAGGAGGCCGAAATGCGTGAGTATGAAAAGGTAAGCTGGCCGATGGGGGTACTGCTCGAAAACTATACGAAAGATTGCGGCGACTTACACAAGGTTTCAGGACCGGATCATAGTCTTGTAGAACCTCTAAAGGTGATCTAATCACCGATACCTGAAGCTGGAGGGAACACTTCTCTAGCTTGCTGAATGGCAGTAAACGTMAAGCGTCAGGAGAAGGCGAAACCGATTCCCCAATCGATGACGATGGAGCACACGTTCCTCTGTCCGACCATGAAGAGGTTCGAATAGTTAAGAACAACAAAGCGGAATATTGAACCACAGAGGCGAAGAAGTGATAAGGAGCATGCATCAACTTCTTTGTAAAATATGGTCGGACGAAAGCATTCCCAACGATTGGAATTTCAGCGTGATCTCAGCGTKATATTGATATCATTGGCCTGAACACCCGCGCCATTAGTTCTGCTTTCTCTAGACTGGACAAGAGAGCAAAGCAAATGGGTCTGACAGTGAACGAGGGCAAGACTCGCGACTTGGCTCTCACGTCACTGCTGATAGTCATAACTTTGAAGTTATATTTGGCAGCCAGCATAAACACCATCAACAATATCAGCCTGGAAATACATCGCAGGAAAACTCTTGCCAACAGGTGCTACTTCGGACTGAGTAGGCAATTGTAAAGTAAAGTCCTCTTTCGACGAACAAAAACCAAACTCTATAAGTCGCTCATAATACCCGTCCTACTATATGCTGCAGAGGCTTGGACGATGACATCAACTGATGAGTCGGCGTTTCGAGTTATCGAGAGAAAAGTTCTGCGAAAGATTTATGGTCCATTGYATGGCATTGGCCACTGCGAATATCGTATTCGATGGAACGATGTGTACAGCTCATCGTATACTCAGGTATACGACGATATTGACTAATTCAGCGAATCAAAAGACAGCAGCTACCCTGGCTAGGTCATCATAAGTAGCGAAAAGATGAAATGACTGGCGCGCTGTTGTTAATTTAGCTATAATCGCGTGAGCGGTGTCTTCGCCCGTAAATAAGAAGAATTTGATGGTAGTAACATCTGGCATAGTAACATTGGCTAATTATTTTTTTGAGAAGTCAGAAGAAACACTTGGGGGTGCGGCTCGGTATTATGAATGTCAATAAGTTAATAGCTGTTTTAATGCCCACTGTATATAGTATATTATGTACAGAGTTGGGCCTAGCACCCTACCTTGAGGTCACCAGCCCTTATTACTCGTTTTTCTGATATGAAGTCTTCACTTTAACTTTGACTCCAAAGTTTTATGCAATTCGTAAGATAAAACGTTTTTGATTTTCAATAAAGGCCTTCGTGCCAGAACTTATCGAACGCCTGATCCACATCTAGAAAAATACTTGAAAAGTACTCTCTGTGCTCGAATGCTTTTCTGATTTCGTTGGAAATTCTATATGCTTGCTCTACAGTGCCGTGTTTAGCACGAAGCCCGAATTGTTGCGTTGGTATTATATTATTTTTGTGGAGGAAGGGAGTTATCTTTGGCAGTAATATTTTTCAWATTGTAACGAAGCTTTTTGCTGCCCCTGCTTCTAACAAGTATAATTTGCTGAGGTATCCTCGCCGTGTCCAGGGTTCGTTACAATAAATTTGTAAACACTGGGGCTCTTCTGCGAATCGTACTTTATTTTATTTAACTTATATAAAATAATTAAAGTTTCAAAATTGTCTCGAGGAAAGTGCTGTCAGGGTAACGGTTCCGTGTGGTCTGTTAGGGCAATATCGTTTCCCGCTCCGCTGTGCTCCTGGGTACTAAACGACTTGCTGTTCTGTACCACGGCGATCAATCTCGGCTACTTCTACCGGCTCTCGCGTGGGCTTCGCTGACGATATCCTGCGACGTGCTACGACGACTACGCTCAACTACTTCTGCCGCTCATGTTGGCTTCACTGACGATATTCTGTCCAACCACTTTTGTTGCGTAAAGTTACCGGACCACGGAAGACTGCGTCAGCGACCGCGATGTTAAAGGTTGAGTTGGTCAGAAGATAAACTCACTACAAAGTTCACCCTTAGCAGATGGCGTTCACAAGACAGGGTAGCAAGACTTGCTAGAGGATAAACTCAGTGCGTAGTCACAGTCCCGTGCTGACTGAACCAAGCCTGAGCTACATGCTAATACATTCGCAACATGTTACGTTAGGATAGCGTGTATTGCAGGGATGGCGTGTGGTGCTGGCAGTGGCGTGGTTTTACCGCTGCGTATGCATGCTTGTTGTTGTTTCGTCTGCTTGCATGATTTCTCCGTCTCCGTGGTTATCCCGATGTATTGCTTGCGTGCCGTGTTTTTACCGCATTCTTGTTGTCGTTTCATATTCTTGTGTTTCTAGAAGTGGCGTGGTCTTTCCGTTGTGTTGTGAACAATAGCGTGTGCCTTTATGGTTTGTGTGGACTAAATTCTGTATAGACATTTAGTTCTCACACACCACAAATTTGTGTTTACAATGGTCTTTTGGCTTAAACAAGAAAAATTCTAAGATTTACGGTAATAAGTTTATCGACATTTTATATCTTATATCGTTKTTTTGTTTTTTATTTTAAACTTGTTTCATGTTTTTTTCCAATTAATTACAGTTAAATTTTGTGTTCTTTTTGTTTTTCACATAAATTCAGTTTTTTTCATATAAATTATTTTTTTTTTGTTTTTTATAATATACCTTAGCAGTGTATAATAATATATTTTAATTCAAAGTATAAAAGTAAAAAAATGCCTTAGGGTCCTTCAATTGTCGTGGTTGTGGTTGTGGCCTTATCCCTCATCCAGGATTCTGCTGCCCATATCTGGTGGGGGTGAAAGCAGACTGTGGCAAATGGTTATTGTGGCACCTGTGAAAGCATCTTCCCTGCAGGTCTCTGCTGTCCTTCTTTATAATTCTGGCAGGACTTACACTGGCGTACGTACTGGCTAATGTCGCGGTACATTCCTGGCCAGAGATACCGGTTGGCGACTCGGGCTACTGTCCGGCATATGTCCATGTGTCTGGCACTAGGTATATAAGTTAGCACAGGTAACCAAACATCCGGCAAAAATATCACTTGTACCGAATTTGCTGACGGCGCGTCTGCACATTAATAAAAACTCAATACCGCATTAAGTATGCATCCGGCCAGTATGCTGATCGAACACTTTTTAGCCTTGCGCGTGACAACAACAAAATAAACGCAAGGCAGCAAAGAATTGGGTAAACAGTTGCTAGTGTAAGCAAATAAGCAGTCACTCGGCCAATAACGTGCAGCAACTAAAGTTAGGGCAAAGTAGTGTAGGTATTTAGACGCTAACGTCGCTCTTATGTAGTCAGTTATTTCAACTCTTCCGCTGAGACCGGCTGCCCTTGGGATTACCAAGGGAAATAAAATTTACTAAAATTCTAAAGGAATTGTTTTACTGGCGCCCAACGTGGGCCCAAACGAAAAAATCCTTATAAAAGGACACGCGAGTTTGGCCGTGGGTTCGGACCCACCTCCTTAATAGTTTAAATAAAACCATCAGTGCCACCATAGAAGTGCCACCAAATATTATGAGCTAAAAATTTTAAACCATCAGTACCACCATAGGAGTGCCACCAAATATTATTTCTTAAACCATCAGTGCCACCATAGAAGTGCCATTTATGAACTAAAATTTTAAATAAAACCATCAGTGCCACCACAGAAGTGCCACCAAATATTATGAGCTAAAAATCCATAGGGGTGCCACAATAAATAAACCGCCAAGCATTGCGAGAAAATTGTTTAAGTGAAATCATCACTGCCACCATAAAGGTACTACAGTAAAAAAATTACCAAAAAATTTTTTGCGAAACGTGTAGATAAGAACGTTAAGCACTACAATAAAATCATCAATAAATCATCAAGCCCCGCAGAGGCGTTTCGAGGGTCAATAATCAAGCATCAATCATCCACTGAAGACCGAGAACAAATTAACATGGGAATATTTATGTAAGTAGAAAGTTCAGCAGCTACTATTCTGAGAATTCCATTCAAGAGTAAAATAGTAATCGAATCAGATAATTTGATAAATTGTTAAAATAAATACAATTACAAATACAAAATCAGAGATTTTTTTTAAATTCTAAACGATGGACTCTCAAACCCTCCAGATCCTTCTTAATACCGCAATCCGTACGGCAACGGAACATTCAAGGCAGGAATTCCAGACCCGCATTGAAGAGTTGACAAACAGGTTAGCCAGAATTGAAACTCCAACCCAGGTCGTCCAATGTGAACCAGTCACAATCCAACCAAACGTAGTGTGTGACGAATCTTTGGATCTGGTAAAAACCATGCCAGAATTCAAGGGCGACCCTACCCGCTATGTATCTTGGAGGCAAGCCGCGCACACTGCCTATAARGTKTTTGAAAATTTCCAGGGTAGCTCTAGGCACTACCAAGCCGTGGGCATCATCRGGAATAWGGTGGTAGGCGCAGCAGACGGTGTTCTGTCKWCCTTTAACACCATTTTAAATTTTCATGCAATTATTTCACGGCTAGACTTCGTCTACGCCGATAAGAGGCCTATCCATTTGATAGAGCAGGAACTCTCCACTTTGAGACAGGGTAAACTTTCAGTGATAGGATTCTACGATGAGGTTGAAAGGAAGCTGACCCTAATAATTAACAAAACCATTATGACCCATGGTGGAAATGCCACACTAATAGAATCACTCAATAATAAGTATCGCGAAGACGCTCTTCGTGTTTTTATCTCAGGACTCAATCGTCTTTTGTGCGAYATATTGTTTTCCTCCAGGCCTAGCGATCTCCCCTCTGTATTAGCTTTAGCACAGGAACTTGAATCAAATCAAGCTAGGTCAATGTTTGCCCTGTCTTTTAGCAGGCAAACAATTCAGGCTCCCAACCAATTTTCATATTTACCACAATACCGAACGATTCGGCCTGACCAACAGCGACAAACTCAGGCACAAAGGGTCGTACCAATGGATGTAGATCCATCGCTCTCAAGGTTCAGACAAAATGGACCCCCACCAATAAACAGGAATGATGAGAGGGTCCATCAAGGAGCCTATCCAAGGGCTCCTCGTCCGGGTATTGGCAACCCCAGTGGCTTGTCCAACCGAAACACCACTCAAACCTTCGGAAAACAGTTACCACATTTTTTTAGTAGGGAAAGGCCAGAGAAAAGACCACACGGGAGTGGCCAGCAGGTACTACCAAAGGTACAAAGGATAAACAACCTTACCCATGAGCAGGATGAGTCTAAAGGAGAATATTGGAATAATGACAATAATGATAACTACCACCAGAGCGAGGTTTATGAAGAATTTAAAACAGTCGAATATCAAAACGAAGCAAATGACGAGGTGAATTTTTTAGGGCAAAATCCCTCTTACCCTACATCGAACGGACAAGCGGGGGAAGAGATATAAAATTCCTTATCGACACTGGTGCCGCGAAGAATTACATAAGATATCTCAACGATCTAAAGGGAATCAAACCCGCAAACCGCACTTTCACAGCCAAATCCATCCACTGCACCACTGAAATTGACAAATATTGTACCATCAACATTTTTAACAAAAATTCTAGATTTTTTATCCTACCCAACCTGGACACTTTCGACGGTATCATAGGTTTTGACCTATTAAACGAAGTGAACGGTAAAATAGATTGTAAAAACGGTCTTCTTGGTTATAAAGGTGGACAGGAAAGGCTCTTTTATCACTATTGCCCGGACGTGAATAAATTAATAGAAACAAACGTGAGCGAGTTGGATATTCTTAAATTATTGCAACAACACGCTAAAGTTTTCGCGGACCCCAATGAAGCTCTACCCTATAACACCAATATCATTGGAGCAATAAGGACCACCGATGACCTTCCGGTTTACTCGAGAAGCTACCCATACCCCACAGCTTCAGCCGATTTTGTCAATAAGGATTTCGAACCTCTTGCGTGATGGTATAATAAGACCATCCCGCTCTCCTTATAATAATCCGATTTGGGTTGTAAGAAAAAGGGCGTCGATGAAGATGGCAATAGGAAGTCCAGACTCGTGATAGATTTTAGAAAACTGAATAGCAAAACGGTTAGTGACAAGTATCCAATCCCGGATACTTCTGTAATTCTGGCTAACATTGGAAATGCCAGGTTTTTTTTCAACAATAGACCTAAAGTCCGGCTTCCACCAAATTATGTTAGCTGAAAGAGATCGGGAAAAAACAGCATTCTCAGTCAATAACGGCAAATACGAGTTCTGTAGGCTCCCTTTTGGCTTAAAAAATGCGCCCAGCATCTTCCAGATGGCTATCGATGACGTATTAAGAGAAGAAATCGGTAAAATATGCCATGTCTACGTGGACGATGTGATAATTTTTTCAGAAAGTGCTGAGCAACATTCAAAGGACGTAGACCAGGTACTACACAAACTTCATGCCGCTAACATGCGGGTGTCCGCTGACAAATCCAAATTTTTTCAGGAAAGCCTCGAATTTCTGWGCTTTACAGTGTTTAAAGAAGGTATAAAGATATATCCCGCTAAAGTCAGGGACATTTTGGACTTCGCTGTCACCAAATCCTTGAGAGCCTTACGCTCATTCTTGGGATTGGCCGGCTATTACAGACGATTCGTAAAGGACTACGCTGCGATTACAAAGCCCCTAACAAAATACTCGCGTGGGGAAAATGGAAATATCGGTGCTAACCAATCCCGGAAAATCGAAATAACATTAGATGAAGAAGCACTTAACGCCTTTGGTAGAATTAAAAAGACTCTTGCATCAGAGGATGTACTGCTCCTTTACCTAGACTACAAGCAGCCCTTTGATCTGACAACGGACGCCTCTTCACATGCCATAGGCGCTGTTTTGTCGCAAAACGGCAGACCTATCACCATGATCTCGAGAACTATGTCTCAGACAGAAGAAATCTATGCAACCAATGAAAGAGAGCTCTTGGCAATCGTGTGGGCCCTACAAAAATTACGTAACTATTTGTACGGCGTAAAACACTTAAACATTTATACAGATCATCAACCACTCACCTTCGCTCTGTCCGATAAAACCCCAAATGCAAAGATGAATAGGAGTCGCGCTTTTATTGAGGAGTTTTCACCCAAGTTTCACTACAAACCCGGTAAAGAAAACTTTGTCGCCGATGCACTTTCCCGGCAATACATAAATGCCACCAACAGCGAGTTGCCACTCACTCAAGCAATACCTAAAGTAGAGAACCCCATTAATTGTTTCCGAACTCAGATTATTCTGGAAGAGGGAGCCAAATTACCGGTTAGCACGTCGATCCTCTTTAAGACATCGAATATCGTTCAGTAAAATACAGGATTTACTGAAATCCATTAAGCAATGTGTTAACCCGAACATCGTTAACGGGTTGCCATGCGAACTCCACACAATGGCACTGATCCAAAGCGAACTTACCACATCTTTCCCGGGAATAAAGTTCCGTCACGCAACTTGTGTTGGAAAAAAACTGTTTGCACGCTTTGAGATATCCTGGCTTGTAACAAACAATGCATTACTTCCCGTGGATGAGGGCTGTGAAATATGCCCATGGCTAATGACACCATACTGGAATTCAAAAACTGACATAGCAAAAAATTCAAAAAAGTGTTTGCAAGAGTGTTTTATGTTATTGAAGCAGAGATTTACGATACTCCAAGAGAAAATTCGTGTATCGACAGAGCTGTCACTCCACGTTAAAATAAATTTTTAATAGACGATTATATCCTTATCAATGGCGATTACAACAATAGTGATGTATGAGAATTAGCAATAATTTTAGAAGYTTCATATTAGTTTATAATAAAAATAATAAACCTAAATTCAGTGCAGTTTTGATACAAAAATTAAATAAATGTAATTCACTATTTTATTTATAAAAATAATAATGATATATGAACAAAAATATAATTCTCTTTTTTATGTAAAATTAATGTACTTTTGGGCATTAAATAATATTTAATTACGCATTAACAAAATTCAACATTCATGGAAACTTGGAGAGTTTCTTTCCACGAGTTTTTCTGAGAAAATCTGCATGTTTTGTACAAAGCACTATGTTTTGCTATAACAAAAAAAGCCTCTGAAAAGTTTGAAAATTCACGTCACTTGCCTCATCAGTTTCATAACGACTCAAAACTGCTTTTGACTTTTTGGTAACCTTCAAGAATAAACAACATATAGGAGATTTGTAAAATATAGTAAAAAAATTAAAGGTTGATCAGTGCAACGTCGCTTTCTTTGCTGTTTTACTACTGATGTTGCTGTTATTTTTGTTTCTGATGTTGTTGTTGTTGCTGATGTTTCTTCCAATGAATTCAACGTACAGTTTTCGCCACTGCTTCCAAGAAAGAGATGAACTGTAAAAAAATAAAGTAAAAGCGAAACCAAAAAGTATTTCTGGGAAAAATAATAATTCATATTTCATAAGAATTCATATTCGAAATTTACATAAGAATGGAAACTACGCTGTCAAACTGCTAAAGTGACTGCTTATTGCTTTCAATATATGACATCCTAATTAGTATTCCATATATTGCTTTCCATAAGCAATAGGGGTCTCCTTAGGCAATAGGCACGGCAATACAGTTAGTATGACATAAATTTTATCCCGTCAAGATGCCCCGTTACTTTTAATGCTTGTTAGTTGACTATTTTTTAGCAACTATTTATTTTACTTAATTTTTTCTACTGAAAATGTAGATATGTCGTCAGTTTCTATATTATTATTTGATTTTACTTCACTTTCACTTGAGCATTGGTAAAATTTGAACCGGGGAATCCACTCACATAAATGTTAACATTGTTTTGGTTTTAGCAGAAGGGAATCTAAATTTCTTATAATTTTGTTGAGTTGAAGTTGAAAAATACTTCAATATAAAGTATTTACTTATATTATTCATGCAATGGCTCCATGAAAGTATCAAACAAGCATAGAATTGTATTTTTCTATGCGCCATCAATATTTTTTATCAACCAGGGAATTGTGTGGATATGGAAAGTACGAATATTTGCAAATACTTATATTTAGAGAATAGCATATCTTGATTTCTTTGAATTGTTTGGTTCAATTAAAATATTTGGTAATTACGAAAATATCAAAAAAGTATTTCTCTTTTTAATATTTTACATTATAATTTAATAAATTAATCAACTATTTAAAGGTACATACCTAAGTATATCGGTGTGTTTAGCAATTAATGACAATTTTCATCGTACGTTCATTCTAATTGAACTTAAACTATCGATAAATAGTTGTTCGCTTGTAAATGAATGAAATAAAGTACTTTCGATGCTTTATTTTTATACGAAAGTATAAAGCAGAGAACGTCTATCATAGAGAAGGTTCACGGCGCGGAGATCGTAAAAATATTTTTGGCTAACTCGGTCGAGATGAGCCAGTTTCACCACTG
>NW_017537464.1:44680-50880 GCF_001853355.1 Bactrocera latifrons
CCTTCGAAAAGTTACGATATTTGAAACGTGAACCTTCTCTATGATAGAAGTTCTCTGTATAAAGTATACTTTTGGAAAATAAAGTCGGATACTTTATAATAAAGTATGGTTGGTAACCATAGCCCAAACCTATGTTTATTTTCGTGCAACTACACGCAGAAATGTAACTGCAGCTTTAACTGCCATTTTACACAAAGTCATACATATTACGCCGTTAAATTGTTGAGGAATGTAAGTTTTATAAAGATTTTATAATTTCTACGTAAATTATAAAGATTTGTTACAGTTTTTTTTTTTGGTAAAAATGTATGCTGACCCCGCAGCCGTTGTCCTGCATAAAATTATGTGTTTTGAAATGAAAAGAAAGGTAAATTTATCATTTAATTTTTTTTTTCAATGTTATGCAGCTTGATAAACAATATTTTTTGGTTTTTGTTCCAATGGCTTTTTGCCCTTTCTGTTGACTATTGTTGCAATTTTTTATGATCAGCTTTCTAAGCTCTAAGCCTAGCTCAAGTATGGCCAGAACGGGTGCTCCTTTGAAAACATGCTCTGAGGTTAGGGCTGTTAAATGAGAGGATCTTGCAAACGTACATTGTTTGGCCTTGAAATGAGATCGGCTGCGATTTTTGTTAATAATGGCACAAATTTTCATAATTAATTTGAAGTTTTTTACAGCTGGTTCCCATAATCAGCAAATCTTAGAATCGTTTTGGGCATATGTAACTGGTTCATTACCTAGGCCACTTTGTGATTCGCTGTGCAGCATTTGAACTTTTTGTGCCTTTGAGCAACATGGTGTCTCTTAGCTATTTTCAGAATTTTGGTTTTCGTTATTTGCTTTTGCAATTAAACCCATGGTTCTCATTTTTTAAGCGCTTTTTTGGGTTGAGATGGGATATGTGTTGTAATAAAGCATTGGATGGTATCTTTTGTGAAAATATAAGCAATTAAATTCGCTTCTGCAATTTTTATATGTATGCGCATGTCACAGGCAATTTGTGCAAAGACAAAGTTTTACAAAATTATTTCGTTTGGTTACTTTTAAGTTTTTAAACATATCCCAAGATATTAGTTTATGTCGTCTCTTAAATAGTTCGCATGATATTTGCTTTTTCTGTTCGGATGTGAACGATTGCGTTTTGTAAATTCTTCTGTTTATATTGTTGTTGCTTCTAGCTTGGGGTCTTTGAAGCTTCCATTTTGATCGTGTTTAATGTTTTTATTTGACTATTTATTCTTTTACCTTTTCGCTTTTTCATATTGGGTAGTTAAGACATCTTTCATTTGTTGCCACGTTGGGTATTTTCTTCTTGATGAGAGCGATTGCTCCCACAAAAGTAACGATTTTACTGCTAATTCCACGGTACACATGTTTACCAGAATAGGGTCCCAATTATCTGTGGGAATATTTTGTGTCGATAGATTGGTTAATTTTTAACTTGTTTCTTCTTTAATTTTTGGCAAATTAATAAGTGTCATTACTTGTTTATCGACCAGTATTCTTTTGTTTTCGAAACTTGCTTTTAGAACTTTCTAAAGCCAAATTGAACTTAACGTCATATAGTGCGAACTGTTTGACTATTACGTCTGCTTGACCTTTTGTTTTATATCTGAGGCGAAATAATTTTTGTGCTTTTGTCACATGTTACCTCGAAGTTGTTGCTGTTTGTGGCAGCACTACTCTCGAATGTGGGGTAGGTTTAATTGCTTGTATTATTTTTAATTGGTCGGAGATTTTAGCTTTTGTTCTCCATACTGGTCTAAGCAGTTTTCGTACTTTGCGTAAGCCAATGACTTAGTAGATCTGAATCGTCAGAATCTACTATTGCGCCATGAGCCATTTGGAGGCGAGTCCAAAAATTTTTAAGATTTTGGCCTTTTATTTCTAATTCACGGTTTTCGGCGAAGAGGCAAATCTAGTGCAGTATCTTAACCAACTGTCACTTTATGAAATTAATTTAACAACTTGTTTAGAGTGAATAGCTCCTGCAGATGTATTTTGATTTGTGCCGTTATTAATAATTTCTTGTTATAATATATTTAAATATTTGTCAAAATGAATTAAATTTTTCTCAGTGCAGACTGATTTCTAGTATACGTATATTCGAAGCGATAAAGTATAAATAAATAAGCTCGTTATAGAGATCAATTCGCTTTTTGTACGTAATCCTTCTTTGCTTTGTTGTCAAAACAAAAAACCGGTATTTGATTTTTGTTTAAAACAAAAAATAAAATTAAGGAAATATTATTTAACTTCACCGATTTGTAAGTGAATTTAAAAACGGCCTTTTTTTTATGTTGCTTTTTTATGTTATAATTTTAATGTTTGCTTTCCCTTTCTAATTTTAATCAATTCTGTTTATTACTTGCTTAAGTATAAAAGGTATTGCCGGATACAGGTGCAAGGAAATATTTGAATAATTATTTTGTTGGAGGTGTGTTTGGAATACACAAAGTAAGCATACATATGTAGGCATTCAATTAATACTTAGTAAGTGATATATAAATGTATTTACCTACATATTAGTTAATACAACAAATATTTATTTCAACATAACAACATTCATTGCAACAATGTCGTTGTTAAAGTTCAACAACATACAGAAATTTGTTAAAAGAAACATCCGCTACCCAGAATCTATCGACATTAGTGCTGATCAATAAATAATAATGAAAATAAGCAATCATCCACTTCAATGTATTATAAATTCTGCWGCCAACTCAACATTCGCTAAACTCTGCCGTGAAGAACACCGGCGCCGCTGCCGTTGAACCACAGCTAGTTTAGGGTATTTTTAAGATACTATGTTCAGTTACATTTCTTAACTCAATAAAGTAAAACTTAACTGGCGTCCGAGCAGGGACCAACGAGGCCAGAAAACTTAAAAGTTGAGCTTGGTTGGACATCGGTGGATTGCAAATCTTGTAAGGCAAGCCCGCAGGACACCTTCTGGAGTGTCATCTCCAGAGTAAGTTGCAGGATGCCTAGTAGGGACAAGACGAAACAAACGGGAGAGATCCGGACTACCAAGAAGGGCAGCCACACCAAAAAATAGCAACGTAAGTTAGATTTAAGTGAAAATTAAGTGTGACAAATTTATAAAATCTTATTAAATTATTATATTAAATCACAAATTAAAATTATAAAGTGAATATTTTCTGGACATTTTTAAATTCTATATAAAAAATTAAATTATATAATTAAGTAAAGTGGAAGCTATTGAAAAGAAAAATTTATAAAGTGGATCTATCTGGAAATTTTTAAATTTTATAGAAAAAATTAAATTATATCATTAAGTAAAGTGGAAATTATTGAAAAAAATCCAATTGCATTTTGAAGCAATTAAAATCATAAATAATATATTTCTAAAAAGGGCGTAAAGCGATAATAAAATAATAACTCTTACTTTCGCAAAAAAATAACTTAACGAAGTTTTGTACGAAAAAATAGTATAATTTAACCCAATTCTGCGATTCCTACCCAAAGGACCTTCCAGGATAAAAGGATCAAATCAGCTGGTTTTCAAAACAAAAAAAAAAAAAACAATAATAATAATTAAAAATAATGATCGAAATGATTGATTGATTGATTAAGGCGAATCAGAAATAAACTTATTATTAATCATACGTCAAATAGAGGACAACAAAACATATTTAGAAATCAAGCCAATAGACCTATGTTAGTACCACGCCAGGTTCCTACTCCTCACTTTTCATATTTTCAAGCTAGACCACTTCTTCCACCTACATAGAACTAGCACGCTTCAAAACCTAACTATGAATCCCAGACAATTAAATATTTTTTTTGAACAACCACAACAAAGGCCATATTTTACTAATGTAGGTAATCAATTCGCACATAACCATAACGTACAACGACCAATATACCAACCATCTCGACCTATGGTTACCAAACAACAACCACGACCAGAACTGATGGACATTGACAGAAGTATCCAAACTAACCAGATTAACTACATGAACCGACCACAATTTGATTTAGGTAAAATACCACCCATTCCCACTTCTGAGATAGCCAAACGGAAAAGGAATTTTAATATTCAGACAGATACTTTCCAACAAACAGGTACAGGAGAGCCAGTACCAACTGTGGCTGATTATCAGCAAACTATCTCAGAACAAGAAGAACAGACAGATTACGATGAAWCACTTAGCGACTATACCGAAGTTATTGAAAATAGTGGCCAAGAATAGCAATCCGATTCTATTGACGATATTATTGTCTTTAGCAAAGATGGAGAAACGCATTAAAAATAACGGTTATCTTTATGGTGGTTCCAAAGTGAAAATTTATACAAATCGCGAACCACTTACACATGGTTGTAATTGGAAAGGTGAAATAGCGATTAAAAGATGGAAGTTTTACCTGGATGAGTGCAATAAGGAATTACTCTATAAACCAAGAAAGGAAAATATTGTAGCCGATCCTTTGCCTCGAGTACCAAAACAATATGAAATTAATTCAATAACAGAAACYCAACACTGTGCTCAAAGCTCTTCTCATAATCTTATTCCCAGCATTGAGGTACCGATAACCGCCTTTAAAAACCAAATTTTTATTTACTCTTGACTACAATTTTACCATTCCATTCCCTACATTCCATAAGCATGCTGTTTTTCAACCAACATATTCTGATGACGATCTAATGAAAATATTGAGAAAGTACTTAAACCCTTCAGTAAAAAATTTAATCTACAAGACACAATGGGAAAGACTGTATCCAGAACATTTCAGGTTCTTTAAAATCAGATTTACTCAAATGAAGGTAGAAGGCATAACAAAAGAAACAGACCAGGATGAGATAATTTTACAGATTCACAACATAGGAACGCTCAGGAAAACAAAATGCAACTATCAGAGAAATATTATTTTCCCGAAAGACAAAGAATAGCTACACTGGTAAAACAATACCAGGTATGCAAGGAAGAAAAATATGATTGACATCCTCCAAATCCGACAATTACAGAAACCCCAATAACTGAGTTTCCTGGGCATACACTTCACATAAACATATTCTCAATTGAAAAAAAATAGTCTTAACAGCAATAGATAAATTTTCAAAACTTGCACAAGCAAGAATAATCCAGTCAAAATCAAGAGAAGATATAAAAAAGACGTGTGGCACTCGGGGACTGCSGCGGTAAAGCTATTGCATAGCATTTTGTATCAATTTATGCAATTATAATTATTTATTTATTTTACTCATGCAGTATTTCTTTTTCTTTGATATTGCATACATATCGACGCAGATTTTTGCGAGTCATGGAAAAATATTTTAGAATGGACAAATATTATAAATCGACAACTCCGTTGTTGCCACTTTTCTGACTTCTTTCTGTGACGAAGCATCAGAAAGTTGTTCAATTTATGATTTTTAGCTTTTGCCATCGTCGCGAAGAGACGCTTGTAGGCAAAGGCATGCTCGGGGAGATGTTACGGCGTCTGTTTTTATGAATAAAGCGATGTCGCTTGTAGAATTTGCGCCTGCGTTTATGAATGAAATCGTTTTTGTTGTAAAATATACTACATTTGGAAATTGACTTTTGATGCTTCTGCTATTTGAGCAATTATTGTTTTTGTAGAACAATGCTTCAATTTTTTGTTGAAGACATATTCACATGTGTACGCATATGCATATATGCATGCTTGTGCATTATTTGTTCGTGTATACAAATATATGTATGTACATATAAGTATTTACATATATAAGAATGTATGAACAAGCAGATTAATGCGCACACATGTAGAATGTATAAGTGATAAAATCATGTTTTGATTTTCTGAACGCACACATGCGTGTACAAGTTAACTTATTTTAAGTTTTATTTTTTATTTAAACATTTTGTTACAACTGTATAAAAATGCTTGTTTAACTTAAATTTCTAAGTTGTTGGAGCGATGTCGAACCAACTTAAAAAACAGCGGAATTAAAAGTGAAACTTAAATCTAAGCTTATGCTCTCACCAACTTAATATTATAAGCGCAGGCAGAGCGAGACGTCGGCAGCGACGCATATTGTTAGTGGCGTGCTAGTAGCGTCCTTAAAGTCCGTAGTATTAGTTTGGCGCTCTTTTTGTGGGTAGCGGTAAAGTGGCGTGATGCGTTTGCCAATTTGTGTACCTGCCTTCTTGAGCATTCTCTAGCTTACATGGTACACTGTATAACAAAATATTTA
>NW_017537464.1:51975-55665 GCF_001853355.1 Bactrocera latifrons
TAGCGGTAAAGTGGCGTGATGCGTTTGCCAATTTGTGTACCTGCCTTCTTGAGCATTCTCTAGCTTACATGGTACACTGTATAACAAAATATTTATTTACATATGAGCAAATAATGAGATTAATATGATAGCCGATATATGTATGTATTTATTATTGTTGTGATAAATTCAATCCCTATTACTACTATTAGTATAGAATATTATGCAGAAATCAAATAAAATTATTAAATATTCAAGTCCAAATTGACTGTAAATAGTACTATGTATGCATTCATACAAAATTACGGTCATATCGAAATTATTTTGATATACCAATATGGAAATGCCGACGGCAAAACGCAAAAGCATACATATTTGCATACATTGCGAAAGCAAAAATTTAAGCATGAAAATATCACAATGCTGTTTTTGGGAGTATCATAAGGAGCATGCATACATATATTTATGACTCTTCATATTCTTGGGTATGTGAGACAGAGAACACAATAAAAAATGTCTTTATCTCAGTGAGAGGTGTGTTTTGTACACATTCTTCACTGTCGAAAGTGAAACAAAATATAAACAAGCAAAACGAAATTCTTGGTTAGGAGTGTAGTCATGGGCATGCATACATATATTTCTGCCTCTTCATATTCTCTGCTTCGGCATATATGCCATGTCAATATGGAGTAAATACATATATGTATAATATTTATTTCTCTTCATATTCTCGGTTAGAATATGTGAGAGAATTGTAAAACATGTTAAAATTGTGATTCGAATTCCGACCTACAATGTTAACAAATGCGGCGAATTTTTTACTTTGAATCTAGCAAATGTTCTACATCGAACCTGCACCTTCTCTATACTTTAATTTCTCTGGTTAGATGATGCACGGCCTTCCAGCCACACCTCCGTGCCCGTCGGAGTGGGTAGCGTGAGGTTTCTTCGTTACGGAATTTCTGTATTCGGTCCCCGCGCTCAAGGCCGCGAGCTTAAAAATCCTTTGCACGACATTTTATTTTATTACAGGGTACCCAAGTGCGTTATAGTAGATAACGAAAAGTCTCTCGATTCTGCAAATATTACTTCCATGATGAAAGATCAGCTAGCTATAAATGTTTTTAAAGCTCCGCCCTACAAGAGCTCTGTAAACGGACAAGTTGAAAGATTCCATTCCACTCTTTCTGAAATTATGAGATGCTTAAAAACAAAATAAGTACATCGGGCATTTGACGAATTATTGGACAGAGCAGTCTATGAGTACAATTACGCCAGCTAGAAATATTTTTGGGCAGAAGCGTAACCACAGACCCTGAGGAATACGATAGAAGCAGACAGAATAACATAGAAAAAATAAAACAAAAACAGGCAACTGGCCTAGAAAACCAAAACAAGGAACGCAAAGAAATTAAAACTTACACACCAGGGTAGACAATATTCGTTAAGCAATATAGCAGATTAGGATCTAAACTTTCATCATGATATAAAAATGAAACTGTAAAAGAATACAAACACACAAGAATTATTACAGAAAATGGAGAGTTGTTCACAAAAGTAACATTAAAAATGTTTAATTAGTAATCTGAAGGTGAATAGAACTCAAATGTCCAATAACAAAAAAAAAAAAAAAAAAAAAAAAATTGTATCTAAGCTTTTATAATTCACTGTTCCAGGATAATTTTACTCTTATTGTGGTTGCCAACGGCAAAGGCAAATCTCGACATTACGAACTATACGAACGCACAAACCATTACCATCTACTCGTATAAAGGAATAGGTAAGTTACAAACGTCATCCATTAAATTAATCCACTTAATAGATCTTCAGCAAATAGAAATCGAACTTCTAAAAATTCGTGAATATACCATTAAAGATCTTAAAACATGCTATCTCTTCCATACTCTCTTCCCACGAAATAGTGATCTATTTATGATACAAAACAATCTCAATAGCCTTAATACAAACAATAACAACCAGGTCATTATAAGTATACAACTACAGAATAGAATTCATGATTTAACTACAATTTCAAATATGTTAAAACATCCAATCAGGAAAGACAATTTGTTTAATAAATTTCCAAAATCAAGTAAGACTAATAAAGAAGAAATAATAAGTTTCAAATATGCAACTCAATGGACAAAAAAAAAATATAATAAATACTTCCCTTCTAAACGAAATAGAAATACAAGAAGTCCACAAAATATTTCAAAAAAATAATATAACAAATCTATCAGTCGAAGAAATGTTAGAGTTCGCTGAAGTATCAGTTTAGCATAATAAAACAGCTATAGCTTACGTTGAAAAAATTCCAGAATTAGAAGCAATAAGTTATCAAAATCTAATAATATTATCAAAATCTAAACGAATTATATCTAAATAAACGAATAGTTCACTTAGAAACAGATGAAATATTTTTATCCGAAAATTTTATGTTAAAAATACCAAAAAACCTGTAAAATATCCAACGATATAAAAATTTGTAAAGAGAGATACAGTCATTAACACAACAGAATTAAAATGTATTTCTAAATTAGTTGAGAGCCAAGAATCGCTGCGTGATTTTAGTAATACAGACCATATCTCGGAAATCGAAGAGATTGACAACAGCTTAATCATACTCAACAACTTTAACGGCAGTCTAATACAAAATAAGATAACCCATCTCCTGAAAGGAACATATCTCGTACACTATTGGAATGAGAACATAACCATAAATAATAAAGAATTCAGCAACAAGGAGAACACTAAATATATTGAAACCCGGAGCACCACTCAACCAAATGACCACAATAGAATTGGAGCGTCTTCAAATACTATCATTGGAATCCCTACACGGACTCAACATAAAAAATAGGAAACAACCAAAGRCCAAATAAATATAGAATATAATCCTCGAACCGTATAGCTATAATTTTTCTATCGGCCATTTTTATGGCAATAGTCTTTAAACTTCTGTACAAAACAAAAGGAAAACCTAATCCTAAAATTGGAAAAAATCCCCTGCCTGCGGGCCCGCTTTCTTACTTTGTCCAGCCGCCGATACTGGAGTTCCGACTCCCTGCATCGTTCTTTATTTTCGTGTGCCTACCATAGCGGCGTAACGGTGAGTCTAAAATTGGATTAGGGTCACGTAGACGTACCACTAAACATATTGCAGACTCACCTTAAGGAGCGTGATCCAGGGACTCTGTCGGATCACGAAAAACTCCGTTGCCCGCCGTCTCCACGTGGAGGTGCCCTGGATGCAGGCACACGATATACTTTGTGGGCAGCGGCCCTAAAAACTTCTAGATACGTATGTATATACTAAGTTTTGTGAACATTACAGAAATTTTCGTACATCCGACACCATAATGGATCCGCCATTTTATATTTTGAATATTTGTCTTTAATTTCGTAATCAGGGACCCCTCAAAGCCCCTCTATTCCAAAATTAAGCTTAATCCGTTAACATTTTTAAATTTGTTTCTGTCAAGTAAAATCCGACATGTATTTTAAGGTTAGGAAAAAATCCTGACGTGATGGAGCAAAACGGACTTCAGATTTCATACAAAACATCCCACGTGTTTCGACAAGAAGCTTATCTGCTCAAATGGKTKTARGCRGACAGTCATTACAGTCAATTATGCACAAAGATTTGGACTTATTCCCATATAAAATTCAAATGGCCAACAAACTGAACGCTGCAGACTTGCCGATTCGCTT